>NC_081344.1:35391181-35419107 GCF_029784015.1 Lycium ferocissimum | reverse complement strand
TTTATAACCGATACAACTTGGTATACAAATTAAACTGTTTTGGTCTTCTCTGTACTAGTATGTATGTCTCGTTCGACATTTTTCTAACCTTTTTTTTATTGTGTAGATGGCGTGTGATAATTGGGGTAACGTAGACGACCTTCCCATGGTAGACGACGTAGGTCACAGGTCAACGTAGATCATGGTCTTGTGGATGAGGATAGTGAGGAGGATTCGGATCATGTCTCTAACACCCAACGTTGACTTTTTTGATTCGTATACTTTTGGATTCTAATTTTGCTATGTTTTCTTGGATATGTATATGATATTTAAGTGTTTGAATGTAGTTTTAATTCGAATTAGAAGTACTTTGAAGGTGAATTTGATTGTAGAATGTAGCTTATGGTTGTTTTAAGTTTATGATGTTTAAGTGTTTCAATGTAGTTGTAATTTGAATTTGAAGTACTTTAAATTGGAATTTGAGGTTGAATTTGATTGTAGAATGTTGTAGTTTATGATTGTAGAAGTACTTTGATGAATTGGATGTGTTGATGAATTGCATTGTTGATTTAGTTGATGAATGAGATTGGCAGGTGAGTCGTAAAAGCAACTGAATGTTGAAAAAAAATTTCTAGATTTTCGATCGCATGAGGTCAAAAATCAACCCAGATATTGATAATTTTCGACCTAGTGAGGTCGAAATTGTACCCGACTAGGTCGAAAATTGTACCCGAAATTAGAATTTCGACTGCATGAGGTCGAAAAACTGGGCAACATTTTGAATTTCGACCTCATGAGATCGAAATCTGGCAACAATATTGCTAAATTTTGACCTCATGTGGTTGAAATTCTAATTTTTTATTTTTATTTTTTAATATTCTTTCATATTTTGACCACAAGAGGTCGAAAACTTTAAAAAAATATTTATATAAAAATAATATTTTGGACCGCATGCGGTCAAATTTTTTTATTAATATTTAAATAAAAAATAACCTTTTCGACCTCACGTGGTCGAAAACTTTATTTTCATAATTTAGGTAGAAAATTTGTTTCAACCGCGTGAGGTCGAAAATTTTCGACCACGTGAGGTCGAAAAAAAATATCACCCTAGCTGTTAGCGACTGTGCCTTGAGGTCGAAATTGTGGTCGAAAATTGACCTTTTTCAACCGCGTGAGGTCAAAAATTTTGGTCGAAATTCACTGTTTTTTTAGAACACATACTTGAGTTGAACAAGGAATTGCATGGTGAAGTGTCGTAAAATAATTTCAGGCTTATAATAAGCGTTTGAAGCACAAAACAATATGTTGAAACTACTGTTGAATCGTTTGAAGCCCCGTGTTCCTTGTAACCATGTCCTTCAACTGCATCAGATGAGAAGTTGATGATATTGAATAATCTCTATCCAGGTTCAAACTCAAACTCCATTAATATTCAAAGGCATCTGGCCATGTTAATTAATTCTGAATGATCCGTTCTCTTCTCCATCATGTCCAATCTTTATTGAGAGTACCATCTATTGGCCCAATATTAGAACTTCTTCTTGTAATATAGCATGTCTAACTTCTCTGTTTGTTACATTGGATAATTCGTCATCTTTATTAATGCTTGCATATGATAGTACATATAAATTAATTGTGAACTCTTCTTTTTATAACGTAATTGACTTTGTTGCAACAATTTATCTCTTTATCAGATTGAGCAAAAGATGAAGGGTACATTGACACATATATTCTAAAGAGGCGGGCATAAAAGGTGGACAATCAATAACACCGCATACTTTTGACCACAGATACATAAAACACTCGTGGTGGTTTTCCTATCCCTCCTCAAGCAGCATATTCTTACTTGGTAAGACAAAACACAATTTTACTTGGCACTTCAGTCGACTTAACTAATTGAAATTTCCATTTGTATTTATATAATAATTTTCTTAACTATATGTGCATGCAGCAGAGGACCTACGATTTTATGTAAGCGGGTTCAAACAGAATTAAAATTCTTGACAGCAACATTGGGCATAATGAACGGGTTTTAATCAGTGGCAGAGTCAGGATTTCCGCCGAGGGGGTTCAAAATATAAAAAAGTAAATATACGAAGAAGCTTAAGGGGGTTCAACATCTACTATATATACATAAGAAATAATTTTAACCTTGTAAAAACAGTGTTTTTTTCCGCCGAGGGAGTTCGGATGAACACCCTCGGCTCTATGTGGCTCCGCCATTGGTTTTAATTATCCTCCGCTCTTTATTTTGTTTCATAACAAAACCTCAAAAAGACTTTTGCCCGCTACCTTTTTTTGTATAAGCAATTTTTATAAACACATATAAGCAATAATTAATATACCATATTTGTAAAAGAAAAGTAATAAGATAGTAAAATCACTTTAGGAGACTTTCTAGGTTTAGGAGTCCTTTTTTTGTTATTAAGTTTTTACCGATTAATTATCATAAATATCTTAAGTAAATTTTCTATCACTTTCAACTCCGAATTGCCACTTTAGGATTATGCTTCATGAGTGAATGTACATTGCCATTGGATTTAAAAATAAAAAATAATAAAAAATAAAAAAGAAGGAAAGAAGTAGAAGATGGGACTTCAAAAATTATGTAATATTGTCGTTGGAATTAAAACAATAAAAAGTACGTAGAATAGGTTAGTATTCCGCACTCGTTTATCATAAACTTTTGATAGTATGACGATCATTCAACTAATTCATCTATGTGATAGACGTAACATTTATTCTTTTATTTAAATGAATTGCATTTATCTCGGCGTTAATTATTATTATTACACATAATTTATTTTATTTTTATTTTTATCTTATGTTTAAATATATTTTTTATTAATATAGACACAGGACACACATGCAAAAATGTTTTTATTATAAAAAGTATGAAGGTCTTTAGAAATGTTGAATGAACTTTGTGCCCTTCATTAAAAGACTCTACAATAGATAAAATTATTATTTACTATTTTCCTCAAATTATTATTTAATTATCTTTATAATATTTCACCTATTTTATTTTTTGAAAAAGTGAAAACCCCACCATTATTTTTGGAGTCCTTTTTTACTTTGAAAAATATTATTTTGAAAAAATAAAAAACTCACCGTTATTTTTGGCAAATTAATAACTACCATAGGAGGCAAACCAAGGAAGATGAGTCAAATTCATCAGTTTATTTTAGGTAAAACTATTTTCTGGGGTACGTCATAATACAATTGTTTTTTAGTTTGCCCATAATACAATTGTTTTTTAGTTTGCCCTATGTCTTTCTTTATTCCTAGTTATTTCATGTGCTCTAACATTATAGAATTGATTTTTTTTTATTTATTTTTTTTGTGCTATTGAGTTCCTGAATTGTAAGAATCCCACAAGCTACAAATACCAAATTCCTTTATTAATAATTACTTACTTCAAAAAGTTTAAAAAATGTTGTTAACTCTTGAAGAGACCAGAGAGAATAAAACATGAAAAGAAAAGCTTTAATTGTTGAATCAATCAATTGTCGTTTTATTTATTAAAAGAAAGTACTGCTTTATGTGATGTGGTGCTTAGATAGACCTTATATAATGTAAATTTTTTCACAATTAATGGACGACGGTATGTTCTAATACCGTGTTGATTCTGTGCTCTGTTAGAGAGAGCGCAGTTTTATTTACTTAATTATATGTTTTCAACATGTTTAATGTAGCGATCCCACAGGTCGGTTATATCAGGCAAGCAATCTTTCTAGCACTGGATGATATTTGCACAAAACGAACCGTTTTGAAGCAAATCATACCAAACAATCCAGCTTTTGATTAGGCACGCAGTAGGTCCGATACCACAAGAGTAATAAAGGATGAAGAAATAACAAGCAAGATAGCAAGACCACAAGTACAAGAGTTTTCTTGCGTAAAGGATTGGGCTTCAACATCCATAAGGATGGCTTGCCACAAACCTAGCTTCAACATTCCGAAGGATGGCTTGCCAAGCTAGTCAAACAGTAAATTTGATCATAGATGTAAAAGTTTTTCCTACAACGGTGTTGGCTTTAACATCCCAAAAGACGGATTGCCAAGCTACTCAACTTGGAAAAACTTTCACACTACTACAGATTTAGCTGTTATAACTTCGGAAAACTTTTGTACTTGCTCAATATTTCCCAATCCTATACTAAACTAAGGACCAGCCTTTCCATGCATTTCAAAGAGAAGAACAAGAGAAATTTAGAAAGCACTCATTTTATAGATATAGCAAAATTTACAAGAAGATTATTTGATGATCATCATGATCTTCCAAGTACTACCTAGCCTCCTTTATATAGGAGTTAGGAGACTACTACAGGACAAACCTATATTACAAGTGGGTCCCATAAACATTGGGGGGGGGGGGGGGGGGGGGGGTTCTAATAAAACAAGAAAAACTTAAGCCTAAACATGACAAAGCATGTGCTAGCACTTGAAAGCATGTGAAAAACCTAAATATATACATGGAAAAACGTATGACGGCGTACGTGGTAGCATGTGCAAGTGGGGTAGACAAGCATGTGACGCCATGTGGTAGCATGTGCAAGTGGGGTAGACTTTTGTCCTCTTTTAGGTAGCATGTGCAAGCTTGTGAAAAGCATGTAGTGAGCATGTGAAAGTGAGGTTGGAAATATAAAATTATAGGAAGATTTGCTGTGGTATGGGTGGTAAACTTTTGTGGGTAATTTGTTGAGGTAAGTAAGGGTAAGTGGTGAGAATGTTGCATATGTTGTCAAGCATCATCCGATGGTGTAGGGTTTGATGGTGTTGATGGCGGGCTTGTGTATCCTTCATCTATCCACCATTCGGCTCCATTTTTTTTCTTGAAACGTTCTTTGTTTTCCAGGCTTCTCTTTAGCGACCTCGTGTAGTAACATTTCCTGCTGGATGGCCCTGTTATCTCACAATCTATTTTTTGTGAATTCTGAGATGGAAGATTCAATCTTATCCTTGTGATAGCCTGAGTGACTTCATCCCTGATGACTTCATATGGTACTTGGTACTCCTTCGCTGCTTGTCAAATTCTTTCCCAGTGGGGATGATTATCAGTGTAATTCCAACTAGCCCACTCTTTCGGCCATATCTCCTTTGGAATGCATTTATTTTGCTAGAAAATAATTCTCTGTGCTTCACTGTATTCATCTTCTAAGGACAAGATGGAGACGGGGAATTCCCACCAGAGTGAAATATCTGGCTGAGCATGGACCTTTCCGTCAATAATCTTTATCGGCCGATGTAGCATGAATATTTTCGCTGCGTAGGAGTCTCGGAAACATTGAACCCAATATCTTCGTGGTTTGAACCATTGTAGAAACTTTCTGAGAGCAAGTTCAATCTTGTCAAAATGCTGGAACATGTCGCACTTGAATTCCATAAAGATATACCACTGGTGACACAAGTATCAGAAAAACCATAATAGCTCCTATGGAAAATTTTGTGCAGCGGTATGAATGCATGACAAAATGGGTATTCTGGATTGACTCCAAACGGCTTAAGGATGGATCCTCCATATTTTCTGAAAACTTGAAGCTCATATAAAGTCCTTCTCTCTGTAAGAATGGATGGATCAAACGGGTCCACGAACTGGTTGAATAATTTCGACGGATGATCTGCTATCATGAATGGACCGGCTCCTAGTGAGCTCGTAAGCATGAAAATTTGGTTGGTGAGCTTCTTCTTGTGCACAAATCTCTTTGAAAATTCATCTGGCCTGGATAGAAAATCCGCTAGGATATTACCGTTCCCCTTGAGGTGCTTCACTTGGAATTTGTAAGGGGAAAACCATTGTGCCCATCTAAGAATCTGCATATTTGGAATAATCTTTGGATTTATCTGGATCATCCTCGGCAAAGCCTCCATATCCATTTCTATCAGAAATTATGTGTGAATTAAAAAGAAATTGAACTTTTTATTTTCGTTCTCCATGGCAAGAATTTCCTTGAAGGTGGAATGATAGTGTTGTTCAGCATCTTTGAACTCTCCACTGGCATATCCGCATATCTTCCACTGGCCATCTTTTTCTTCAAAAAGTACCGCGCTCCAATATTCATTGCTGGCATCAGTCTACAATATCTTCTTTCCATCTGAGGGGATATGGAGGGCTTTGACTTCTCTGGATATTTCCTTTATTTTTTGAACCGCTTCATCTTGTTCCTTCCCCCAAGTTTGAGCATTTTTGTAAGTGCAGAAATAAATGTAGAGACATTAGGGATAAAATCTCTAACATAATTAATCACACCTAAAAATCACTGGAGCTGCTTTATTGTGAAGTTGGTGTCTGGAAACTTGAGCAACTCTTGGCAAATGTGCGGCCTCGGGCTGCATGCGGCATGGACAAAATGCATTCCCAGAAAATCAATCTCTGTTTTAACAAGAACCATCTTTTTTGCTGAGAGCATGATTCCATTTTCCCTTACTAGAGCATGAAACTGATGGAGCAAGTTGAGGTGTTCTTCCACAGTATCACTAAACACGAATATGTCATCAATGTACACTAGTGATGTGTGAAGGATGGGTTGAAATATCTTTATCATGGCCTCTTGGAACAGAGAGGGTGCAGTTTTTAACCCAAATGGCATGACCTTCATTGAAAATGGTGGTCGGGTATGCAAAAGCCTGTTTTTGCCCTTTCTTTAGGGTGTATTCCCAATTGCTAAAACCTGGATTTAAGGTCGAACTTGGAAAAGTATTTAGCTTTGGCTAAGTGTGAGAAAAGGGTGAGTTTATTTGGGATAGGGAATCTATCTGTCACGGCCTACGGGAATCTATTTGTCAGGACCTAACCCCGTAGGCCGTGACTAGTGCCCGAGCTGGACACCCGTACATACGCATTAACCAGAATCGGCATACAAATAACTTATACATATACAAAGGCCATACGTCCCCTCAAACTGTCGCATATAAACACATATATCGCACGGAAACCGGCAAGGCTGTCATAAAACACAACATCTCAAAACATATATATACGCTAGCCGATAAGGCTGCCACGGCGAATGGGACCGCCCAAAACATAAATCACACAGACATAATCGAACAACAACTATTCACCACCCACACATATGTCTACAGACCTCTAAGAGTAATAACAGAATCATATGACGGGACAGGGCCCCGCCGTACCCCTGAATGGACATATGCATATACAACGGAAGAGTTCCGTACCAAAATATAGGCTCGGAACAAGAAGCACTCCAAGATAGCAGAGTAGATGTCCCTAAGCCGGCGGATCACCAAAGTGGGCGTACGTACGCGCGGGCACGAAACGCGGCCCCGAAGAAAGGGGGTCAGTACGAAATATGTACTGAGTATATAAAGCATGAAGTACAGTAAACAGAATCATAACCGAAACAAGAAGTACAGAAAATAAGTACAATATCCAGAATACCAAAATATTTACTTTTGAAACACAAATCATGCATGGGGCTCAGGGAACATGGTCGCCACCCCGTCTTTGGCGCCATAACACATCATACTCCAAGATTTCATATCTCCGTAACCCGATATCTCCATAACACATCATAACGCCATAACACATCATAACACCCGAATATATATACGGTGCCGCCCTCTCGCGAGGGACTCGGCGAACCATAACACATCATACTCCGGAATCTAGCATAGTGCGCACGATGACATAACCGGCCCGGGACTCGACGAAAGATGTAACAACAGAATGCACGAGCAGAGTCGTGAGTAACCATATGCATATAAATCATTAGTCCAGACTCGACAAATAAATAAGTAATCAATGTTCGGGGGTTAAGACGATAGTCATGATAAGTTCTTTCAAAAAGTCGTTAGGACTATACAAAGGAAAGTCTCGGGGATCATGGACATGTATCAAACCAATCCGAGCCCGCCTATGAAAGTTACGGGCATTACTTGCTTTAGGACCCTCTACTAACGTATCGAAGCGATCCGAGCCCGTCTATGAAAGTTAGGGACCTTCTTTGACATAGAATCCTTTAGGAACAAAACTCTTTATGCAACATTTGAAATCCAATCATACAAAAGACTTAAGGACCATAGTTCGACCATATTAAGAATGCGAATGTCAAGAAGTGAATAAGAATCATATACATGCTCGGACCTTAAGAATAGAGTTACCCCGAGGCTCGTATCATAGCTTTTTTTACAACTAAGACATGCCAAAAGAAAGAAAGGGTAAGCTTTACATACCTCGTCCGCTTCCTAAGCTAATCCGAACTTAAGTCTCGGGCTTCCCAAGATCTACAATAACGTCATTAGATACCAAACATTAGCTATAGGCACTTAGGAATTCAATTCCAAGCTAGCACTTTATTTACAGAAATTCGGGTAGCATTTCCCCTATAAATTCAACAACCCCGAGAATTCAACTCGGCCAAATCATCAACAACAATACCAACAACCATACTAACAACATCAACAATTAATTCAAAACGCATTCTAACGTTAGTAACTCTTTTCTACATAATCCGACAACATTCCATTTACATGCAAATCGACCCCATATAATCAAGCCAACACCAATGCTCACACATTCAAGTTCTAATCCGAAACCATTCAAACAAGATTTAAGAACACTTCAAACAATCCGCACAATATTCAAAACAACCCAACCAATATACCATTCCACCCGAAACCTCCCCAAACTCAATAAGAACAACAACAACACATTTCCTTCTTCCAAATTCATGAACTACACCAACAATCCACACGTTAACAATATCATTCTCATAAATATAGAAACTACATTCAAATCACGTTGGCTTCTAAAACAGCCCACAACAATTACAACTTCAACTTGAATCATTAAACTTTCATTATCATCATAGAATCCACAACAACAACAACCAAAACACTAAGTAAAATTTGTTCATTCCTTCTACACAAAACAGCCCATACACACGGCTCAACATCAACATAAAGGATTTCATGAATTTCATCCATTTCTACACACTACAACATGCACAACCCATCCATAACACATGTAAAAGAAGATTAATCCTTACCTTTTCCACTTAACTTCTCAACTTGGCTAGGGTTGTAAATGGTAAAAACGAATGGTTTGTTGACTCCAACAACTACTCCACGTTAACAAGGACCTTCCAATGGTTGGAATACTAGAAGAAAATTATTTTTTGCTCAATTTTTCATGGACCAAATTCGGCTATGCCATGGCCGAATAGCTTCTCTTTTTTTTTTCCAAGGTTCTAAGGTGTGAAAAAGATGAATACTAGTCTTGCTTGTCATCTAATATGAGCATATATAATTCATCCATGTGTACCATGCCCCACACATGGCTTGGATCAATTAAATTTGGCCAAGCCATGGGTGGGAACCCACCTCATGCCACACAGCCAACTTGGCCTTTGTTTCATGAAATATTAACTTTCCATAATTAACTTTTAACCCCAAATTTTCCTTAATATTCCATACCAATAAATCATAAGCAACTTATGCCTTAAAACAAAATCGGAGGTTAAAAGTCTCTACCTCGTATCCCGGAATAGTCTTGTCCTTAACTTATCATGGTTAGCTCGGAATATCCCAATGTACAAAATACGGGATATAACACTATCATTGTTACACCTAAAAAAATTTCGTGTTGTTTGCATCGTAAGTAAACTAGAGTAAGCCTAGAAAGGTCATGAAACCCTTATAACATTAAGGAATACTCTTAACAAGTGATAAGCAAGGGTCTAAAGGTTCCAGGATCGAGCGAATCGAAGAAATTAAGTTTGTTAAAATTTTGGGAAAACTTGGCAGAATTTTGGACATGAAATTTTGGGTCAAATTGCGATAGGTGTATCTCCTAGGATATGAGGAGTTACGAAATCCATAACCTATGTAAATTGAAGTTCAAGTCTTCTTTCCAATATAACTGACAGATCCCAATTCTATGAAGAACGGGATGAAGTACGGCACATACAAAAATGTACGTCCCGTACATTTTGGCCGTACTTCACTTGAAATTTCCAGGAAGTTGAAAATTTTTACTTTGAAGTACGGGATGAATAGTGACCCGTACTTTACCTGAAATTTCCAGAAATTGGAGTCAGTGGAATTTTTTTCGAAACCTATAAATAGAGGTTTCCCCGATCTAGGCTTCATTTTTTTCCCACCAAAATCAATCCCTAATGTCTCTCTAAGCTCCTTCTAACATCCATGAACACCCCAAATCAAATCAAGAAAGGATCAAACTCCTAAATCCTCAACTAGTTCATAAAAAGGTGTTTGTTCTTGTTTCTACATGGAGTTGTGGTGAACTTGGCCTTGAAACAAGTTGTGTGAGTTGAAGTTCTTCAAATACAAGGTATGTTCTTCATCTTATTGCTTATGTTGAGTTGATTTGGAGGTTTAGTAAGTCTTAAAGTCAAGAGCATAGTGATAGAGAAGTCATGAGGTATTAAGTTGAAGTTGATGACTATGGGTTGATTTTTAAAGAGAATTGTGGATTGATTTAAGTTTAATTTGAATATAATATCTTGGCTATGGTATTGTTGATGTTCTTGTTGTGTTTGGGAGTTGTTTTGAGATTTGGATCAAGTAAGTGGTCTAGGGGAAATGCTGCCCGAATTTCGTTAGCTCATTTATTAGTCTAATTTGACCTTATAAGTGTTTCAAGGACCTAACCCTAGTATGAATCGTCTTGAATGTAGATTTGAGAGCTCGGAAGGATCGACGTTGGGTTGTTAAGTAAGCGATGAGGTATGTCAAGGTAGTTCCTTCTTTTCTTGGCATGATTCCATATATGGTAAGAGCGTAATGAACCTTGTGACTAGAGATTTATCAAAGTAGAGCTTATCATATTGTTGCGTAGCTTCCGAGTGTCATGCTAATCTTTTTGAGGGCCCATATTCCCTCCCTATGTCCATGAGTTCATAGAGAGACAGAACAGACATGTTACAGTATCGGTATTTTTCAGCACATGCATGATATACATATATTTTTCCTTAGCTTGGTCCGGCGTGATATGCCCGGCCAACGAGTCAAGGAGACATTTTATTTAGCCTGGCCACTTGGTCGATTGCAAGACATTTTTATTTTTTGCCTTGCCGACAGATTAATGAGATAGCATTTGCCCGGTCGACGGTGTCGAGATTTTTACATTTGCCTGGCCACTTGGTCAGTGAGATATACGATACTATTGTATTGCATTTCATTTGAGACAGATCAGAGAGATATTCTGGGAATTCTTTGGCCTCCAGATTGTATTGTTTTCAGTTCAGTTTCAGTTATCATTTGCCTTACATACTCGATACATTGTTTCGTATTGATATCCCTTTTGCCGGGGGCGCTACATTCATGCCTGCAGGTACAGCTCGACAGATTGATAGACCTCCCCAGTAGGCAGAATCTGATATCAGCTGATTGGTGAGCTCCCTTTTTGTTCGGAGTTGCCAGGACTTTGGAGTCTCTCCCTTTGATTACAGATTGGATGGGCAAGCCGGGGCCCTATCCCGACCATGGTACAGTTATACTTTCCCTAGAGGCTTGTAGACGAGTCCTGTATATATATAGTGTGTCTATGTGATAGCCTTGTCGGCTTGTATATGTCCGTTTGGGTATTGTTGGCTTTGTACGATCATAGCAGCTTCATCTATTGATTCACTTAGCCGTCCAGGAAAATATGAATTTCTTGTTTCATACAAACCCCAAGATTGGCCATCACTACTTAGCACCTCGCTAGACTCTTCTGAAGAAGACAATCCACCAATATTCATGAATCAACCAAGAGAACCAGAAATTTCTGAAGTAGATGATGATCGTGACGGGATGACAGATGAGCCAATTCCAGAAAGGAGACCAGAACCAATTCCAGAAAGGAGCCAATTTGTTGGAACTAGTCTCCTTTCTGGAATTGGCTCATCTATCATCCCGTCACAATCATCATCTACTTCTGAAATTTCTGGTTCTCTTAGTTGATTCATGAATATTGGTGGAAGGAAAGAGTTTACAATTGTAATAACTGCATAGGAGCCCTTTTCGTATACAAGTTACACTAATCATACTTCTGATATACTTGAATACTTCATATTGCAAAACGCAACTTCACATAACTTTTAATATTGAACTGCACAATTTCAACAATATGTTTTCTTACATGACTAACGATAGATTGAACTTTTAAGATGAGTATTCAATGTCGTCAACTAGAACTTGATCATTGTAGGTCAATTGAAGTGACAAAAGGGAACATACACCAAAAACATCATCTAAATAGAGATATTAGGTGAGATGCAACTACATAACATATTATTATTTCATACCATAAAATATGTATAACTACAAATACTATATAACTGACTTAACTGTTATTTATCTTTGCCGATTTGAAGGCATCCAATTATTTTATACAATGTAGCATCTATGTAGTAATATTTATCTTTACCATTTAAATGAATGTTATATTTATTCTAACGCCAGATGCTATTTCACATAATCTAATCTTCTTGCACAAAAACTTTTATTAATATTTAATTGATCTTAGCATGACAGAAAAGGAGTTCCAATCTTAGACACAAAATAGTCAGAGCGACAGAAGAAAATATTCCAACAATATCGTTTATAAAGAATGTCAAATACGATACAACATATACAGGTATGTCATGTTGCATTTATTTTCATCAATTAAATAAAGATTGCATTTATTTTAACGCCAATTACTATTTTTTAATCATGTATTCTTTTTTTAATATTTTTTTAATTAATTAACGCGATACACACGTGTAACACACGCAAGTAAAACAATATAAATGAAAGTAACATACGCTAAGAACGTCGTTATAGAGATATTATGTGAAAAACAACAACATACTATATTTATCTCTCATATACTACATAACTATAATTACAAATAATATATAACTAATTAGTTAAATTCACATTGTTTGAATATTAAGTAACTATTGAATGCAACTATTATGTCCGCATAGTAAAATCCATTTTCATCATTTAGAAAATTGCATTTATTTTAAAGAAAAATGTATTCTTCTTATATAAATTATTTATTGATTCACGTGATACACACGTGCAACACACGTACAGTTAAAACTAGTTTATAAAATAAAAAAAGGCAAGGTCACTTGAGCCGATTTGTAAACAAGCAATGAGCACATGCTCTTAGACAGGCAGTTTTAGGCATATATAGGCAAGCTGTTAGGGAGAGTGACATTCTTTCATTCATTCAGAGGCTTTCAATATCAGGTAGTGTCCCACACATGCTTATTAGATGGAACATGACAATAGGCTAAGTATGGAATGCAGATAAGGCTATAATTTAACATAACCAAAGCTATTTTATGCATGAGAAATGCTATTAAAGTATCATTCAGACAACTCAATAGGTAATGCAGGATGAAAGTAGCTAAAGACACTCTATATACTAACATAGATATATTCTTTAACATCTAACAGGCAGGGTAATCAACCTAGTAGTCATGTGACAAGTTAATCAAACCAGCATACATGTCCAACCAAACTAAACAGGGTCTATTAAGAGAGTGAACCAGTTGAAGGAACTCAACAAGAAAAAACACATTTCACCATTTCAATATCTGACCATAAAAAGATGCAAACCACAGAGAACCATACTTCTTTTCTTATCATATTTTGGTTATTTCAAGTATAGATCAGTTGGGATTTTCAGCAAGAATTGTATAACCTTACTCATGTGGTCCTAAAACATACCTAGGTATCCAAGCATAATCACACATAACCAGACTCCTACTTATACAAGTCATACTAGTCAAACGATATCACAATCTTTATTGAACAAGTACTAAACAATGCATTTATCATGTTGAAAAAACCAAGTATGAATCTACCACTGCCTATATCAATATCAACAGTCAACTATCATGCTAGATGAACAACTACTCACTAATCATGAATCAAACAATGACAGAAAACATGCTTGCACAATACATGACAAGACCTAAATAAACCTACCGGGCAAAAACATGCTTCAATTAGACTAAATAGGCTTTTGATAAAAAATAAAAAATAAAAAAACCTTAAGAGCAATAAGGAAGAGACTATGAAGACTTAAAACTAAATAACTACATAGCTAACCCTAATACAGGCTAATGATAAAAATCTAACTAAAATTAACTAACATCTCAACACATAAATCATACATATAAACATATAATGAAAATGCTAAAAAAAACTAAAGGAAGGAAAATTACCTCTTTTTGGCGCAACCTTGATCGAGAATGGAATTGAAGTCCAAATGCTCCTCACCGAACTCAGCCACAAAGAAAGAAGCAAGTTTTTAGACTAAAAAGTCCAATTAAGTAAAGGTTTCAGCTTAGAGCTAAACCCTAGTTAAATTGGAACTAATACTTTTTGCTCTATTTTCAAAATATTTCTGAAATTAGAGTCTTATGTGTGTTATTATCAATGAGTCTCTGTATATTGTGAATTGGGAGTTCTTGATATAGAACCCCCAAGGTCCTCAGATATCTCTTGAAATCGATGTGGGACTTTGGTATTTTGAAGAAATCTTGTGGATTTTCCTTTTCTTTTGAAACAAATTAAACCGATAGCCAATGGAAATTGTTGCTTTTTGCAAAATAATAAGACAAATGCCATTATAATTCTTCAGAAAGGAAAAGAATGAGAAAGAAGAGGGTTTCTACCGTGTTTGGGTTGTTCAACGACGGTGTGAGGATAGATGGTAAGAGCAATTAATGCTCTTACCCGAAATACACGAGCACAGACTGAGACGAAGGCGCGTCGCCTGACATTTTACCATTTTCGGCAACGTGGTGATGAGGAGAGAGGTTTTCTCCCTCTGGCGGCGCTAGGGCTTGAAGGCAAACCCTTGTTTCCTTTGTTGATCGGCTGAAAGGGTGTGTTTGTGTATAAGCCAAGGCTTATATATTTTTGGTGTTTGGGTTGGGTCGATCTAATTGGGCTAGACCTGGCCGAGAAAATAAAGGAGTGGGAATATAGCCCAATTCTGATATGCTTGTATACATGGTTGTACATGTATATTCATGTATACCCGTGTATACACGTGTATATAAGGAGGGGTAAAAAATATCATTTTCACAAATAGCCTAAATTAAAAAAATGTCCACTAATTGAACCACTTAATTATGACCTCATTATAACTAAAGGTCAATTGGTTAATTTAAAATATGGCCATATGCGTAAAATGACCAATTTTGCAAATTATGACCTCAATTACCATATAGCAATCAATTTCAAATGTAACCACAATTAAGCAAGTAATTAATTGTAATCAATTTGAGTCACAAAAATGCAAATGTAATTCGCAATAGAGAGGTAAAATGATTATTTCATTTAATTAATCAACTTTCTTGAATTAACAGAGTAAAATATTTGTCAATTTGACACTTGATAATTTAAATAATTAATTGAATAATTGTTTTGAGTTATTTTCGGATTAATCTTAACAAATACTTTATCATTAATAATAAAATATGTAAATTATTTTAAAATGACTCACAACATACATTCGAAGTTAATTTGCCAAATGAAATGGCAAAATAATATCGAACTAATTTTGTAAAAATTATTTTGACTTATAAAATACATATTTCGCTCCATTTGAGATCCAAGAACTCTAGGCAATTAAATAAAATTATTGAAGGTAAAAAATTAGGTGTCAACACTTCATAGAGTCACTTGTTTATGAAAATGCTATCCATAACGATATTCGGAGGTGTAACGACCTTACATCACTCTGACAGATTCAGGATGTACTTTTATCATGTTCATGCACTGTATATATATATATATATATATATATATATATATATATATATACACACACACACACACACACACATACGCGCGCACTCTATGACACCACAGGCGTTATATACTTGTATACTTATATTATAAGCCAAACCTATCAAGAGACACATGTGGTCCTCCGATTCTTTCACTTGAATACCTCAACTAAACTTTATTTCATTTAGACACCTGAGGTAGGGTCCGACTGTGCCATTTAGACACTTTTTGCTGACTCAACCAAATATGTAAAGTAACCAATTAATTGATTACATGTGGCATTTTGGATCCAAAATAATAGTTAAAAATGAATTATGAGAAAAAAAAAATTCTCAAAAACTAAAAATAAAAAAAACCCCAACCCACCTACCCAGCCCCTTCTTCCCCTTTCTAAACAAACTCCACATACTTCTCGCCGGAAAATGAATAGTTTTTGCTGGAAAAATTTTCCGATGAACTTTTAAAAAAAAAAATTCATATCTATTTTCCTTTTTAGGCTGAAATTTTGTATTACTTCTAAGATAATTATTTATTTATGATAATGTTCTAAATTTTGAAAGAATTAAATCTGATGTCAAGCTACAATAGGTTAATTTGCGTATAGTCTTAGAGAATTTTAGAAAGCCTTTTTATGTGTAATTACTATTTTAAAAGAACTTCCACTTCGATTTTTAGGTCTTTTCTTTTCTTTTTTCTGAAAAAGCCGTTTTGTTGAGGCTTGTGATTTGATATAGCTCAACACTCTACACAAATATGCACTCTGCCTATATAATTACATTTGAGGAAAAATGGTAGATATTCCAGAAGAATAGGCTTGTTCTTGGCTTTTTGTCAAAGTCAACCACTGAAAATATTACGGAAGGGTGGCCGGAGAAGAAGACGAACACGGGGTGGGCTAATTTTTTTTGGATGAAATTCTTTAATATTAAACTCAAAATTCATTTTTGATTTTGATTTTATATAAAAATTGCCACACGTTCTTGGAAAATGGTGGTGTAATTCATTTTTCTAGTAAGCAAGATAATAATGGAGAAAGGTTTATTAATGGTAGAATATTAAGTGGAGAAGAAAGAGAAAAGGAATAAAGAAGAAGAAGATGGAGGAAATAAAAAGAATAAAAAAATCTGCTTTTTTAGCCTTTTCACGCGCTTTTTTTGTGCGAAAATCACACAATTTGCCAAGTCAGCAAAAAGTGTCCAAATTGCACAGTCGAACCCTACCCCAGATGGCTAAATGGAACAAGGTTTAGTTGAGGTGTCTAAGTGAAATATGTTGTCAACCATAGGTGTCTCCCGATGGGTTTGGCCTATATTATATCTATATGGGTTATGGGGAAGGTTACGACATTATATATGCATTACCACTTGACCAGCTGGTCATATAATGATGATTATGTCCACAAAGGCGATATGATATGATGGGATGCCCACAGAGGTTTGACAGGCGTTATATACACATTTATATACGATGTGTGTGTGCATGAGCAGGCATTATATACGCATTTATACAGTACTGATGCATATCATTGGCCCTCAAAGGCAATTCAGATATATAGGTTGCATTCCTTTAATCCTATGTACTTTCATGTCTTCTTTATGTTACTTTCATGCCTTACATACTCAGTACTTTGTTCGTACTGACGCCCCTTTCACCTGGGGGACGCTGCATTTCATGCCCACAGGTTTAGCTAGACAGGTTGACGATCCATCTCAATAGGTTGCCGTCCAGCTGATATTGGAGTACTCCACTTGTCTCGGAGTTGCTGTCATGTTTTGGTACGTTATATATGTTTTTTGTACATACGGGTATGGTGGGGTCCTGTCCTGACCTTGTTATGTCATGTACTCTATTAGAGGCTTGTAGACAGTTGTGGTACAGTTGGAGGTTGTATGGCCCCCTCGGCCTACATTTTGTTATATAGTTATCTATGGTGGCTTTGTCGGCTTGTACAGTTTTGCCCAGCGTGGTTATATATGTATGTCCTTTTGGCTCGCTCCTTTTTAATATATTTCTCTTATGATCTAGCAGGCTGTCATCTGATGACCCTAGTGGTCCACCCTTGTTTATAATTATGATATGAAAACATGATTAGCGGTGCTCGACAAATAAGGCCCGGGTGCCCGTCATGGCCTTCTGGTTTGGGTCGTGACATGACGTTTTCGGATGTATATATTTCCCTATCTCAAAGGATACAACAAGGGTAAATTTCAGCTGAAAACTTTTCCATGTTTGTTTATAGGCTACAGTATTCTACACAAAAGCTACAGAATGTTATCATCCTCAATCTAGAAATGTTTACATTTCTAGGCATGTTATTTTTTATGAGCTCAACTTATTGTATGTTTCTTCTGGTTCAGATTTGGATGCACCGTCAAATCCTTCTAAAAAACTACTTGCAAAGTGTTTAGTTGTTTTCAGCAGCGCCTTTAGTCTGTGAAATAATAAAGTAGATTTTATGGAGGTACAAAAAATCCTATATATTTAGTAAATGTTCTAGAATAGCCTAGTGTAGTATCTTTGATAATTATCTTGAAGAAAAATGTAGATATTCTAATGTAGTGTTTTAGAAGATAAAGATAACTAGATTTTTCTTATGGATGTATCTAGAAGAATATCTAGAATCATCCCTAGACTACTATAAATAGCGGTGCATTGGGATTTTTAACCAACCCGATACAAATCCACTTCAAAGCTATTCAAGCCAATTCAATAGAGTCTTCTTCCATTAAGAAGTTCTCCTTTCTATAGCTTCTTCTTCTTTAGCTGAATTTTCCGATCTTAGTTAACGATCTTGGGCTAGCAGAAGGTCTTCTCAATTTTACTTTTTTTATGTTATTTCTCTACATGGTATCAGAACCATAGCCATATATTAGCTTTTGGATTTTATTTCAAGATCGGATTAGCGGTAGATTCAACTGGTTTTTCTAACTGGATTTGAGCGATCGTGTTAATGGACTGGGGATGGAATTATTGAACCAGTCCAATTATAAGATATGGAAGACATGTATGGAGTCATACTGTTATATCCGGCATTTTTGCGTATTTGAAAAATTTGGGAATAACCTTGACTTGTAAGTAATAAGGTCATGTTTGGATTTTTTTTTAATATGTGTATGCCGGTTATAGAAGTATGGATGCGGAGATATCGAGGAAGGCTAAGGACAAGATTGGAATTTCGGAAACTTGTTTCATGAACTACACAAAGGAGCCAATTGGTTGGGCCAAAGAAAAAAAAAAGGGGAAATTTAGGCCCAAACTCAAAGGGGTGGCCGGCCATGTGCCTAGGCCCAACCCTTTTTAATTAATCATGTGATTAATTATATAAGGGAGGATAAGTCTTCAAGAAGATTCAAGAAAAACAAAGTAAAAACAAGAACAAAAGAGAAGGGGAGCATTCGGCCAAAGAGAAAGGGAAAGAAAAAAAAAAGAGAAAATTTCCAAGCCTTCTACTTTGATCTAAAAATCTTATTCTTGTTGAATTCTTGTCAAGTTTGGGACGCTCTCCGACGTGATATAATTGGTTTAGCGAAAGAGCGACGTTTGCGACAAAGTTGAAATTGAAGAAAAAAAGTAAGATTTCTATGTTTTCATGTTATGGGACAAGTTTGTATGTTACAAGGATTAAAATTGGATGAGAAGTATGAAATTGAGGTGTGTGTGTGCATGGCGTGTGTGTGTGTGATAGTGGTACATGGCCGTGTGCCATGGTGGTGGTGGTGAGTAACGGATTAAATGTTATTTAGCTAGTTAGTTGTGTCGTTATGATATTTATGACGTAAATAAGTCTTGAACAATTTGAAATGGCATTGAAATGGGTTGTATGATATTATGGGAAATTATGTGATTTCATATGATTTTTATATAGTTATGAGAGTAAGGATTTGAACGTGAATTATGGTTATTGTCGATGAGTTTGAAGGGAAAACGATGCGACTTAGTAGCTTTGCCGCAATTGTAGGAGTTTCGGATAGAATATGGAATCGGCGGGAATGCTTGAATTCATGAATGTTGCTTGGGATGCTATGGAAATATGTTTGAATAATCTTGAATTAGATAATGAATATAAGAAAGGTTGATGTTAGCTTGATAATGTGAAGTTTGGATGGAAACTATTGAACTATGTGGAAAGAAGACTACTTGTGCCATAATGCGGTTTGTGACGATTGTTGATGTTGTTGGATTGTTGTTGTTGATATTTTTAAGCCGAGATGATTCTCGGGGATGTTATATGTATAGGGAAGTCTTTGTCGGAATTTTCTTAATCAAGCACTACTTCCAAATTTTAGCCTTAAAGCTTATAAATGACAATTGGTAAATGTGACCAATTGCAGATTTTGGAGGAAACGGGAATTGAGTTTTGACAAGCTTAAGGAGCGAATAAGGTATGTAAAGCTCCACCCTTCTTTCTCTTGGCATGTCCTAGATGTAATAGGTTTGAATCCGAATCTCGGGGACGACTCTACTCGTTGGAATCTACGTCCAAATTTACCCCTTTTTCCTTCAGCAGAGTTGAATTAAAAATGTCTTGTTTTGTTAAAATAAGTGCTTAAACATCCGTAGTTTGCCCAAATGATGTTGGAGGGCCTAGAGTCCTATGTATATGACCTCGTAAGGCGTAACGACCATAGTTTGGGGTACGCCGCCTCAATTTGACCGAGGCAGGGCCCACGCATTCCGAGATCTCCCTATGTAGCCTTGTTTGGTGTATTTGTGTGATTTTGAAAAGAGAACTTTTGACCATTGCTCCGACCATTATAAGATAATTATTTTGACTACTTCATTGGGTTTTATAATACATTCTGACACATAAGAACGATTTCAGAGGATTGTAACTATTGTATACTAATTCCGATAAACCTGACTTGACTATTGACTTGCTTTTAAAAGAATGGTTTGCTTTGGTCGTTCTGTTGAGTTTGTAATAAAAGAAATTATATACGTATGGCTACTTACAATTCTGCTCGTGTACTTCGTTACTACCTCTTTCGCCGAGTCCCGGGCCAGTAAGTGCAATGTTACCGCTGGATACTTGACCGCGGTATGTATGATGTTGCCGCTGGATACTTGACCGCGGTACGTGTGATATTGACCGCTGGATACTTGGCCGCGGTATGCGTATACTTGTAGCTGTGTATGTGTGGTATCGCCGCTGGATTCTTGGCCGCGGTGTATGTGTGTGATATGGTATGTGATTCTGGACAGTCGGGATTACGACCAGTCGCTTAATGTCAGCTCATATAAATTGTTCTATTTTCTACATACATGAGCTAGAAGCGTCGTGCAAAAGAAGGCTAAGCATTTGGTATTCCGTTTATTTTATTTGCCTCCTGTACCCCTTATGAATGATTTGTACTTCAACTGCAAGTACTCTAGTATCCTGGATTTTTATGCTCATTTTCCGCACTCCTTATTTCGGTTATGACTATGTTATTTGTGTTCCCTGCTTTGCATACTCGGTACATATTCCGTACTGACCCCCTTTCTTCGGGGGGGCGCGTTTCATGCCGCAGTACGGACGCACCACTTGGTGATCCGCCGCCTTTAGGTCACCCTGCTGTCAAGTGCTCCTTTATTTCCGGAGCCCGTATTTTGGTATATACTTTTCTCGTTGTACATATTTGTCTATTCGGGGTACGGCGGGCCCCCGTCCCGTCATATGATTCCCGTCATTCCGCGAGGTCCGTGGATAAACGTGTGTGGGTTGTGCCCAGTCGGTTTGGTTAGACTTGTACGATGTGTGTGTTGGGCGGTTTCACCCGCCATAGCGGCCTTGTCGGCCCGTATATATATGTATATGTTGTTCCGTTGTACCCGTGGCCTTTGTTGGTATTTTACGCGTGCAGGGTTATTTCTGGATAATCAGAAAAACAAAGGAAACTCTGCCAAAAATTTTCTGGTAATAAAATGGATTTGAAACACAGCCTTACCGGTTTCTGATACTTCTGTATGTGTGTTTGCAATAGTGTGATGTTACATGTGATATTTGCGTACGCATAGACCGGCGCTGTGATTCTGAGGTATATGTGTGTTCGGGTGCCCAGTTCGGGTACTGGTCGCGGCCTACGGGGTTGGGTCGTGACACATACCGTATAGGTGAGGATTTATGGGATATTGTTAATGGGAGTTAAACAAGTCCTCCTTCTAATAGACCGAAAAATAGCGGTGCATACAAGAAGTGGAAGTAGATTAATGCGAAGGCAAAATTCATCCTAAAGAGGTCCATCTCCTATAATTTGTTAAATCATATTGTAAGGTGCAAATCAGCTCATGAAATATAAAGGACCTTGATCAGTTGTTCAACAAGAAGGATGAACGTGATGGATTGTATTATCTATTGTCATAATGACTTCATGGTCGTTGTATTCTCGAAATGTGGAAAATTTGGACTGATCACTAGTAAGATGGTGCCCACATCCTAAATCAACAATCCAGTCTCTTTCAAAATTGATGGAGGCCATGGCATCTACTGCTCATATCTCATAGATGAAGCACCTTCCCCATTCTTCTTCAGTTGTTCAGTTGTTCAACAAGAAGGCAGTTTCTAAAACTTTATATGCCAATGGTGACTATTTTGGAGAAAGCATTGAGGGAGATGCAGTGAAAGTTAAAGTCACTAGTCAATCATCTACCATATCAAGGTCAATCACCGGCTCAAAGCAAATAGTGGAAGTATGTGGAGAAGCTAAAGATAAAAAAATATGAAGAAGCTGACATTGAAGGCTCAATTTTAGATGGAAAGACAGACAGTATGTGTTTTGGAATCTTTGAAACTGCCAAATAGTTTCTTGAGGTATTGGAAAGGGAATATGATAGTGGGTCCTATGGTGGTGCTGAAGCTTCGAAGGAAATTAATGGTCAGATCGTTACCGACTTTCTCCAGATAAAACAATTGTCAAGGAGCTAAGAGATAGGGGGAGTCTGGAAAATTAAGAACGTGAAACTCAACATGGAGATGATTTACGTGGTGTGCAAAGGCCAAAAAGAAATATTGTCAAGTCTGCCCACTACAGAGATGAACATTTTATCAATACGTATTCATGTTTCTTTGCATGACCAATCGATGATGGAAAATCTTCATCATTTGAAGAAGTAGTAGGAGTCAGGAAAATCTTGTTAAGGTCTTCACCAAGGCGCGTCCAAAAGCTTCACTTAAGTTCTTCCGTGACAAGCTTGGGGTAGTTCCAAAAAATCACTTTAAGGGGGAGTGCGAAATAATAAAGTAAGGTACAAAAAATCCTGGATATTCTAGAATAACCTAGTGTAGTATCTTTGATAATTATCTTGAAGAAAAATCTAGATATTCTAGAGCAGTGTTAGAAGATAAAGAAAACTAGATTTTTCTTATGGATGTATCTAGAAGAATATCTAGAATAATCCATAGACTAGTATAAATAAGGGTGCATTAGGATTTATAACCAACCCAATACAAATCTACTTCAAAGCTATCTAAGCCAATTCAAGAGAGCCTTCTTCCATTACAAAGTTCTCCTTTCTATAGCTTTCTCTTCTTTAGTTGAATCTTCCGATCCTAGTTAACGATCATGGGCTAGCAGAAGGTCTTTTCAATTTTACTTTTCTTCTGCTATTTCTCTACATGGTCGAGCAAACACCGTTACAAACTCCAACTTTTTACTTTATGGAATTCACCCTCCACAAGACTACCAATTGCTGCAACTCAATAATCCAACTCTTACTTTTCTTCTGCAACTCAAGAATCTAGCATGCGTTCCCACTCAAATCCCCTACACATCATTCATCACTACACTTTACCATACCATCTTAATAAAAAAAAACTCCATACCTTCTTCACCTACAATTTGTTAACCTTCCAACATTTCACTCTTCAATACCTATGCATGGGACCATTACATCACTATTTCTCCTTCCAAGAATAAAAATAGCACACCCAATACTCATAATATGCTTACTAGGACTAAAAATCAATTCATAACCCATCCCATATTTCACACCCAACACCTCACCACCACTCTATCTCTTGACACCAAAGAGCCTCGCCACATCAAAAGAGACATTAGCCAAGCCTCACTAGGTAGTTTCCATTATGGATGGAATGCATGTATTGCAATCCAAAAGTACTTCGTGTCTTGTTCCTCGGCAAGCTTATATGAATATCGTTGGTTTTAGATAGCTATTCAAAAGTAAGTTGTGAGCGGATGGTTCAGTTGAGCAATTAAAGGCTCGCTTGATCGCCAAAGAATATGACCAATAGAAGGTGTGGATTTTGAGGACACGTTTAGTCTGATTCTGAAAAATACCACCATTAATATTGTTCTCTCCGTTGCTACTACCCTTAACTGTACAATCAAGCATTTCGATGTCAAGAACGCATTTTTACATGGGTATCTCAAAGAAAATATGATTATAAAACAACCTTCGAAGTTCAATGATCATCTCTTCCCCGATCATGTCTGTTTATTACAGAAGACTTTATATGGTTTGAAACAGGCCCCTAAATCCTAGTTTAAAATTTTTAGCACATATCTCCTTCACTTTAGTTCATAAGCAGCCAAAACAAATTCTTCTCTGGTTGTTTGGAATTCTTCTAAAGGTACAATTATGTTGCTTCTCTATGCGGATGACATTATTCTCACACGTAGTCACTCCTCTCACCAACATGAACTCGTTGACAATTTAAAGTCCAAATTTCCTAAGAAAGATATGGATTACCTTCACTTCTTTTTGGAAAGAGAAGTCACACGATGTAGAGGTACTATTTTTAATCGAACAGAAATATGTTAAGGACATACTGGAGCATACGAATATGGGGCGTTCTAGGTCCATTCAAACACTACTCTCACAATAAAACATGATCTTCATGATCATGGTGGATTGCCTGCTGATCACCTGGAGTTTCGAAGCACTATTGGTGCTCTTCAGTACCTAACCCTTACACAACAAAACATTTTACATGTTGTCAACCTTCTTTGCTAATTAATGCAAACACTAATTTAAAATGGTTGGTCTAGTTAAATGGTTGCAACAACATCTTGTGGCACTTCTCATCTTAGTTTTTGAATCACTACTAAGTCCTTCTTTGCCTTATAGGTTTCTCTTATGCTGGTTGGGGTGGTTGCCCTCTCACTTGCAGATCAACTGCTGGGTTGTGCATCTTTCTTAGTTCCTATTGCATCTCCTAGTCTTCAAAGAAGCAACACAAAGTTTCAAAATCTAGCACTAAGGCTGAATATTGTTCCTTTTCGTCATTAGCTGTCGAGCTTACTTGGACCACCGACATCTTGAAACACATTGGGATCTCTATATTAGATTTGCCTACCCTCTACAATGATAATATAAATTCTCTTCACCTCACTGCAAATCCTTTGCTCTATGCTCGCATGAAGCACATCGAACTTGACTATCACTTCGTGAGGGAGAAAGTTGACCAAGTTGATATTCTTACAAAGTATATTCCAACAGCTTATCAGATGGAAGATGTGTTTACAAAACCATTTTCAAAATCACAATTTCAGTACTTTCGATCCAAGTCGGGAGTTATTCAAATTTCCACCTCCAGCTTGAGGGGGATGTTAGAGAAAATGACCTAGACGATCGTAAAACCTATGAGCCATCACAGCTTGGGCAACCAAACTACTAAGTATTTGTATACAACTACCTTATATGTAGATAAGACTCCTAATTGATGTTAGTTAGAGCTAGTTGTTTGTAATACATATAACTATGTAATGATAGGCTTGGAGAGTTAAAAAGGCTCTTTCTTCCAAGGTGTATAAATACACCATCATGTGTACACTCACAGATCATCAACAAGAGTTCTATTCTTTTGTTCAACCACATGTTAAATTTCCTTATGAAAGAGTGCATTGACGATATATCAAGTATGCTTCAAAACAAACATACCTAGATATGCACAAAATACAAAATTTAAGTAAAATGCATGATCATGAGTCATAAATCAAATATGCATGATAAAGACTCTAACCTTACTCAACAATAATATTTACCGTACCAAAATCTTGCGTGCACACTATCCGAGGTGCTCAAGTTATACAGTGACTCATGAAGGACAAATGCTTATCCACACGCCATATCTGGAGTACTAGACTCCATAACCACTGGCACCCAAGAAGTGGATCACACCAAAATCATCAACTCAACCTATATATGAAGTGAAAATATAGCTTACACCAAGCCATGGCTCACACCAGATTATTAGCTAAAACCACATGTACAGAATGGAACATATATGCAAATAATGAAACATATGTACGGTTTATAACTAAGCAGTTTAAATCATGTAATCTGACATACATGTACTTTCATAACGTTAAACTAGCATGATCATGATGCCTAAACATTATACTAGTTATATAACACATAAGGCACTTTCGTTAACAATACCTTATACCATGTGTAATATTCATAACCCCAATACCCATATATATTCTCATCACCTCACATAAATGGAACTTCTATATACATATTATGTGTAAAACAGTATCAATTACGGCTTCATACAATTTTTAAATACCGTTATAAATTGGGCCACACGCGTCGTCCCTATGGGGACGTCGATTCCCCCGAAACCGACGCGTCTGGAGGAGATGAACTACGAATTGACTAAGGTGACTACTAACATAGAAGAAATTCCTTTGAAATTAAATTATGCTAAAGCAATTCAAGCACCTACTATTATGAACCCTAATAAAACTCGATTTGGGAATCCTACTGTGAAGGCCCGACAAACTAACCACAATGGAGTTCCAAGTTCCGGTTTTACTTTTCAAGACATATGATTTATATGGAGAGATGGCTGAAGAGTGCAATTTCACATTGGTGTGCAAATTCATTCAAATTCATCCTCAGATTGAAAGAATTCACTCTAAGTTTGCTGAGAAAATCACGGTTAAAGGTAAAATGAAAATTAGTATTTTTGACTTTCGCACTGTGTTTTTGGATTTCTATAATGAAGATGATTGCAAAAACGTATAGTATCGCCATTTAATTGAACTTGAGGGTCAAGTAATGTGGCTTAAAAGAAGGTCGCCGGATAAGGACACTCTTATAGTCCCAGTCTAGGTTCTTTTGCCGAAATTACCATTTCACTGCCATTCATGGAACTATTTGAAACAAATTGTTAGTCCTATTAGTATCCCTCTAATGATAGACCTTGCTACAGAACATAGATCTAGACCTAGCATGGCTAAAGTAAGGGTTGAGGTGGACCTTACTAAACCAAAGCTAATTTTTATATTTATTGTATCAGAGGCAGACTCAAGTCCCATTAATGATTTTTACCAGAAAATTGAATATGAGAGTGTTCCAAAGTATTGTAGATTTTGCAAAATATTGGGACACTCAATAGCTCAATGCAGAAAAGTTGAGCAAAAAGAGGCTGAAGAGAAAGCTACCCTGAAGAAACAATCTAACATTGCGATTTTTGAATCTAGTGGAACACAAGAGAAGGACAAGGATAATGAGAAGGAAAGCAATGATAAGCAGAAGGACAAATCCTGAGTTAGAAACAATGGAAAGAAGGTGGATGATCAGACAATTGAGGAGGGGACTAGAGATACTACTATTAATTAGGTGGTGAATGAAGAAAGGAGTAACAAAGGGATGAAGGATGTTCAGCAATAAGAGATTAATGCAGACAAGAACAAGGATGGAAAAGTTCAAGAAAAAAGACAAAAAAGCAAGAGCAAGAAGATTATGATAGCAGAAAGGATGGTTTTGTATTGAAAGAAAGATTGAATAAGATCAAAAAAAGTTCCAAAGAAGAGAACCAAAGTCAGAATCAAGCTTGGGAATGAAAAAACTAAAGATCACAAAGACTGGGACAACATTGAGCAGAACAAGAACACTAGTGAAGATATTGTTATAGCCCGTATATTGTACGTTTGGAAATTCCAAAGTCGTCGTGGAAAGTTAAGGGCGAGACCATTTTCAAAAATTATTTTAATGGACGAGTTGTTATTTATGACTATTATTAGTATGGAAATATTGTGAAAGGTTAAGGGCAAAAAGAGAAATTCGCAAAATGGGCCGTGGAAATAATGTGGAAGGCCAGGGGTAAAATGGTAATATTGAGAAAAGTCGAGGGGCAAAACGGGAATTTCACACAAGTTTCTTGAATGTTTCAAAAGGTCATATTGACCATGTGAGAAAAAATAAATAAGATGACAAAATAAGTCATCTTTGGT
>NC_081344.1:35371667-35391081 GCF_029784015.1 Lycium ferocissimum | reverse complement strand
TTGCTAGGAGGAGTTTCGGCGAGGTTGGCGGAGGCTCCACTTCCCCTCCGAGTGTCGCCGAGTCGAGCATACCGAGTTGTGATTTCGATTTGTGTTAGAGACTTTGCGGAGACGAGTCGTGGGTCCGAGATCCGTGTCTTGCGCGGCCCTGTTGCAATTTTGCTATGGTGGCCCGAATGGCCTATACGTTTGTACGTATGTGTTCGGGCGATGTACATTCCGCCTGCCTATGGATTTGATCTGTTATGTTTGATACGCATGGCCGCCGAAGACGATGTCTGTTATCAGTTCCTTTGAAAGTCTTTCTGTACGCTTCATGTGATTTGACCGGGAAATTTGAAAGGAATATGTATGAAATTGGAGTCTGAGGGTTCGCTCGGCTCCGTATGTGGGGCCGGGTGCCCATCACACCCTGATCAAGATTAGGGTGTTACAGATATAGTGATGGAAAATAAATGCAGTGGGAAAAAAGGAAAATGAATCACATATGGGAATACATGCAGAGGGCACAAGGGATCATAACAAAGAGAATGCTAATGCTCCTGATGAGTACTCAAGCTTACCAACCTATGTGAAGACTATGTCGGGTATCAACCTTGTTGTGGACCTAAATAAAAACTTGTTGGACAATTATAGTTCACAAGATAGAATAGGCGACACTGATGAGAAGGAACCAGTGGTGAATAATACTGATATGATAGAAAAGCTTGGAATATTTGAAAGAATAGAGGAATAGAGTGATCCTCAACAACATCTGAAAGAAGTATGTGGGGGAAATGGTATATCTCCTATTAAGAGGGGTAGGAACAGACAAAAGAAGAAAGATAGAGACAGCAACTCAATCAAGAATCTTTCTACACCTCCTATTAGAACTCAGGAGGAATTTGGCAACAATAATGAAGAAAATTTGGAGGATGAAGCTACTACTGAAAAAAAAGTTAGGAACAACAGCAAACCACAAAGGAGAATGACAAAAAAGAAAATTCAGTAATTAGAAGAGGCAGAAGCAGGAAATATAGGGCCAATAGACACAATAGAACCATTAAGAAGAATTCTATATCTCCTATAAGGAGGGATAGAGACAAAACCAACAATTCCTAAATGTTTTTAATGATTAGTGCGATCATATGGAACACAAGAGGAGTTAGGTCCAGAAAAGCTATTCAGAGACCCAAAAGATTGGTTAACAAAAACAAAGTTGACATGGTTACTATCTCAGAACCTATGGTAAATATGAACAAGGTGGAAGGCTGCAAGAGGTATTTAGGTTTCAACCAGTGTATATCCAACAGTACTAGTAAACTCTGGTGTTTTTGGAGGGATAATTGTATTGTTTCCATTCTCTAGAATCATGAGCAGCTAATTACTTTGAGCATTAAAAAAAATCAGGGAAGTGAGGAATTGTATGTCACTGCTGTGTACTGCCAAATGCACAGATACTGAAAGCGAGGAACTTTGCGAAAGTTTGGAGGACCTAAACAAGATCATTAAGGGTCCATGGAGCATTGGGGGTGACTTTAATGTCATTCTACACCCTGATGAGAAGTTAGGTGGGCTTCCTCACATAAATTCTAGAAGTTTTGATTTTAGTGAGCGTATGGACTCTTGTGATATGGTTGATATTGGATACTCTGGTTCAAAATACACATGGTTCAACAATTGGAGGCCTACCAAAAGAATTTGGATGAGACTTGATAGAGTGTTTATCAATCACAAATGGGCTAAAAATACTCTAGTAATTCTATCAAGTATTTGGCAAGGATAGGATCTGATCATAGACCACTTTTGTTTAAATGTAGCAAAATCCAAGCAAGTGGTCACAAGTACTTTAAATTTTTGAATTTTTGGTGCACACAAGATGACTTTCAGAAGGTTTTGAAAGATGATTGGTAGCACATTACTGATAATCCAATGTGGATTCTCCAACAGAAACTGAAGAGTGTGGCTAAAAGACTCCCTAGATGGTCTAGAGAAGTGATAAGAGATGTCAATGATCAAGTGGAAATGTGGGAAGCAAAAATGATATATTTAGAAGATGAGTACTTGATACGTGTCTGAAAACAGTAGACAAGAAGTGAACAAGGGGCGTGTTGAATATGTATATAGGCTCAGTAAGCAAGATTCACTTCTGAAACAAAAATCCAAGGTAACATGGTATGAGTAAGGTGATACAAATAACAAATATTTTCATTCAGTTATTAGGGACAGGAGAATAAGGCTGAGCATCAATACCATCAAGAACAAAAGGGGAAACTGGATCACGGGCAAGGAAAAGATTTCAAAAGCTGTAATTAAACACTATGAGCACCTTTAAAATCTACATCCAAGATCTGTTGACCCCAACATATTGGAATCCATCCCAAACTGCATTATTCATAATGATAATGTCAATATCACTAAGTGTCCTTAAGAAGATGAAATTAAAGAAGCTATCTTTGATATGAGTGTTCACAGTGCTGCTGGTCCAGATGAATTTTCAGGTAAGTTTTTTCACTGTTGTTGGAACATTTTTAAGAAGGAGGTAATAGAATTTGTTCAGTTTTTCAACGAAGTTCTTTTCACATACCCTCTTAGCTTTAATCCGAAAGGTTGATGCACCAGTTACTTTCTCTAATTTAAGACACATTAGCTTCAGTGACTTCTCTAGTAAAATCATCACAAAAATTCTGTCTAAAAGGCTTAACCCTCTACTCCCTAATATGATCTCTGAAAATCAAAGTGGCTTCTTGAAAGGTAGGCTCATTACTGAGAATATTTTATTAACTCAAGAAATAGTCCAGAATATTAAGAGTAAGAATTTGGGGGGTAATGTGGTTATTAAATTAGATATGGCTAAAGCCTATGATAGAATGTCTTGACCTTTTATCATTGTTGTTTTACACAAATTGGTTTCTCTAAGGATGTTACTAAGTTGTTTGTGGGCACTATATCTAATGTTTGGTATTCAATCATTATAAATGGTACTAGAGATGGTTTCTTCACATCTTCCCAAGGACTCAAACAAGGTGATCCTCTCTCTCCTTCTCTTTTTATTATTGGTGCAAAGGTGTTGGCTAGACTTCTTAGCAATCTCATTCATAGTGAACATTTCATGCCTTTTACTATGTCTAATAGAGGATCTATCATTAACCACCCTTTTTATGCAGATGACATTGTGATTTTCACTAGTGGCAACACTAAGTCAATCAGAATGATCATGAAACAAATTCAGTGGTATGGAAGAAGTTCTGGCCAAAAAATGAACAAAAATAAATATTTTTTCCTCGCGGCTCCTGGAACTGGTCCAAGCAGAATCAACAAAATTAGAAGTTCTACTGGATTTCTTAATAAATATTTCCCTTTTGAATATCTTGGATGTCCCATTTATATAGGAAGGAAGAGGAGTGAATGCTTTGAGAATTTGTTATCAAAGACTAAATGGTTAGCAGAGACACATGTTTTCATATGGAGGCAAGTGTTACACCCCGTATGATCCTATGAGACATGATAAGTAAGGACGAGTTGAATAAGTTTAAGGAAAGGACATTTGAGTTAGTAATGGAGTTGCTTTGTATACTTTTGTTTTGAGTTTTTCGAGGTAACATGGTAAGTTGAATAGTTAAAAATTTTGTTATAAGTGCATATACGAGATGATATAAGTATATTACAAATGTATTTGAAGTAATAAGTGAAGACATGAGATATTGGATAAAATAAAGACTAAGTTTTTGTAACTTGAGTTACGATGGACTTATATGAGTTTGTTTGATTGTAAATTGAGTATTGGGATTTCGCGACCCTTTGAGACAAGTGTCTGAACTTATATGGATGTATACGAGTGTGTAATAATATGTTTATGAAGTTACAAAAAGGTTGGAAGAAGATTAGAAGTTAAAGTAATCAGGGAAATAAGTTCATTAAATATGGAAGACTTGGAGGAAATTTATGGTCCAACTTGAAAGGATAATATCTCTTAGAATATGAGGAGTTTTGAAGTTATTCAAAATCCTAAGTTGAATTTTATTGAGTCTAGTTTCCAATGCAACAAACTGTTCCTCAATGGGACATCAGAGTAAAAAGTTATAGACGTTTTAAGGCAGAAAGGTCAAACTGGGCAGTGGGCTCGGCCCAACCAGACTCCAAGTCGAGTCAGGCTCACTTCCCTTGCTATTTAAGGAAAAGTTTTCACCCTTATCTTCCTTATTTCATACCAAAAGATCCAGAACATTTTAGAGAGAGAGTGAGGAGAGTTTAGAGAGATAAAACAAGGGTTCAATCAAGTTCGAGGCCCCGAATCCCGAGGCACGTGAAGGATAAAGTGTAGTATGAGTTGTCGTCGTCGTTTTAAGCTAAATATTGAGTTGCTGCTAAGGTATGTATAAGGTTCCTTTTATGTTATTAAAGTGTTTATTTAGAGTTTTAACGGATTAGAAAGGAGAAAACAATGTTAAAAGCTCGTTTGGCATTTTTGGGAAGTTTATGAAGGTGGGGCTGTTTCAGTTGAGTTAAATGGATGGAAATATCTGAGTTATGATGTATATTGATTGTTGATATTGTTGTTTGATGTTTTTGTTGATGATTTAGCTGAATTGGATTTTCGGGGTTGTCCAGTTTATAAAGGAAATGTTGTCGGAATTCCGTTAGAAATAGAGAAGTTTATGGGATTGATTATAAGGATATATATTGGATTAATTGTTGGTAAATCGATATTGTTGATAGATTGGCATGACCCGAAGATGGACTGTGGTTAGCTGGAAAGCGGCAAAGGTATGTTAAGGCTATTCCCTTTTTTTTTTTTTGGCATGTTCTATGTAAGACAACTCAATGATGTACGAATAGATTCCAAAAGAACTCCCATCCCTAGAAATGTTAATCTAATTGATGTCTTTGATTCCAATGGCTATCTCTTCATATCTTAACTTATGTTCGTGAACTTAGAGAGTCCTATATTGATGTTATAACTAATAATAGTGTTCAAGCATTGAGAGTTCCAAAAATGATCTTTCTTTACAAGCAAGCTAAAGCGATTCCTATCTTATCTTTAGAATCATTTTATAACATAATGCGTATACTGAGAGTTACAGAGATTTGCGCTACGAGACTATTGTTCCATAACGACATTCTAGAACTCTATGATTCTATGTTTCATCAGGGGATTCCACAAGTTATATCACAAGCCTTGATATGTTTGATGATAGCTGTAGCACCTTCACTAACTAGATTTGGTATGATTAGATGTAAATTAGAAACGAATATTCCCTCTTATTGACTTATTCTTGATTTATCAATAGTATAACTCTAAGCTAATTTGTTCTGGAAATCCTTAAGGCTGAAAGATGCATATATGGGATGCCACGAATTTTTAGATCCTTCTAATCATAAATAAGTCTTATAGTTCATAAAGAATAATAAAAGGCTAGAAAGAAGAATGAGACGAGTTGTATTATAGTGGTAAAGGGTAAAAGGAAATATTCTTGGAATTTCGAGGATAGTTTAAGTGTTCTCAGCCTAGTGAAAAGGTTCCTAGGGAGTATTACCTATATGTCCTTTCATCTCCTCTCATGCCCAGAACCCTTCAAATAGAGCTAAAAATCTATAGAGCGACTCAGCTAGTATGTCAAATGAACTTGAAGAAGAATCTTATTTCAAACTTAATGACATACCTTACTTACTGATATTCCTACGTAGTTCACATTGTTTTGCTTACTGAGAGAAAGTCGTAATAGATAAGAAGCTAGACATTAAAATATTGTAAAAGGATGATATGATGTAGAGTAAAGCGGGTTAAATGGAAGACTAGATGACCATTCTAGGTAGACAGACTCATCCTGAGTAAGGATTGCTATTACCTCTTATTAGATTGTGTGCTTAGCCTTCTACATTCTCTTAATAATATGATATATCAAATGAATAGTCTACAAACACATAAGTTCTATACAAGCCTCTGTCCTCTAAAGTGATACGATTGGTATTCTTGGCTTCCTAAGATTACTCCAATTTATTGTAATCCACAACATGATTCCAAGCCCTTACACTGAATTGAATTTGTATTGACTATCATGCGCATTAAGACATCTTAGCCTTCAAAGAGTCTCAGAAATATTTCAAAAGATCTTAAAAAGATAGTTGATGGTTACATGAGCCTTGTACGGTATCATTTGCACCGAGTCACCTCAGGATAGGCCGGGTATGATATGTTAAAGTAAAATCATGATAGGTTAATATACAATAAGAAAGATTATGCCTATGGGGCTATTGTTATGAATGAATGGTTACGAGTTTATCTCTGCAGTATGTTCATGCTGCACTCATCTTACATTCATATTGCATTCACATTGCATCATGCATACCGAGTCCCTCACTAGAGGGACGGGTATAGTATATAGATAGTGCACCGAGTCCCTTACTAAAGGGCCGGGTACGGTATATATGTATCTTATTCACACGAGTCCTAATACAGGCCAGGTACGGTATACAGATTACAGTTACATGATTCATCCACCGAGTTCTGGGCCAGACCAGGTACGTCATGATGCATACATACATACATACATAGATACATACATACATACATACATACATACATACATTCATACATATACATTGTGGTCTATAAGGGCCTATGCATATATTCACAGATTGGTCTCTGAAGGCCTAAGCATTCACATACAAATTGGTCTAAGAGGGCCTATACATTGATTAAATGAGTTTATATGAAAACATGCATAGTCATTGCCTTTGAGTTATTCTGTTGTTAGGTTGATTTTGTGTATATACATATAGGTGATGATTCATTGTCAGGTTTTTAGGTTTCAGGTACAGGACTGGGTCGATTGTTTCTGATTATCCTACTTGAGTTAATACTCTTTTATATACATTCAGCTATCTCTCACCTCTTGAGTTGACATTTATATTCAGATTATTTCAGTCCTACCTTACATACTCAGTACATTGTTCGTACTGATGTCCCTTTGCCTTGGGGCGCTGTGTTAATCTTTGCACAGTCCCAGATTGTTTTGCAGGTATAAGTGTTCAGCTAGGATGTTGATTATCAGCTGGGATTGGCAACTCCACTTCTTCCTGGAGCAGTCTTTGGGTCATTATGATTATTATATGATAGTATGGGTACGTCGGGGCCCTGTCCTGACTTATATAATTCAGTTATTCATTCTTAGAGACTTTTTAGATAATGTCCTGTGATTTGTACGTTGATCTGGTATTGAGTAAATCGACGATGTAGGTCGATATGTTAGTTTGGTTTTGGTTGACTTCAGAAAAATTAACTGTCATTACAGGTTTATGTGATTGCGATTAAGAGTAGTATATTACATTCCCAAAGTCTATATCTATGTATAGGTTGTTATGTGAATGCCAGAGGGTTCGCTCAGCTCTACATAAGAATTGATCAAACATGTGTTGCAGTCCCTACCTACCTACACTTTGACAGCTCTAACTCCTCCTAAAGGCATAATCAAGCTGATGGGGAAGCACTTGCTAGATTCTTTTGGAGATCTAGTGCTAACAAAGATAAATATCATTGGAGCTCATGGAAAAACATTTGTTACCCTAAAAATGAGAGGGGCTGTAAATGAGAAGCATGAAGGATATTTGTGATTTACTCAACATCAAAAAGTGGTGGAGATTCAGAGGTCAAGATTCTTTGTGGGCAAAATTCACTAAGGTTAAATATTGCATCAAAGCATATCTTGGCTCTAAAGTATGGGTATCTAGTAATTCCTGTATTTGGAAGACACTTACTCAAGCTAGATTCAAGGCAGAGCATAACATGATCTGGAAGATTCATAGGGGGAATAGTAGCTTCTGGTAGGACAATTGGGTAGGCTATGAGGTATAAGCCACTTATTGCAATGATAAGAGGAACTCTATCAATAGTACTCTTGTTAGTAACTTCTTTGAAAACCAGACATGGGATGTTTAGAAGCTGCAAAATCTACTTCCATGATGGCTTATGGATAATATCATTAACATGAAGATTGGCTCCAACAACAGGATGGATTTTCTTTACTGGAATGCTTATTCTGATGGTGTTTTCCCAACAAATCTGATTAGGAATCCGTTAGACACACCAGAATCCCAGACCCTCTTTTTAAGAGAATTTGGCACAACAGTGTGCCTTTTAGATCATCCTTTCTAATGTGGAGACTAATAAAATTTAAATTGCCTTTTAATAATATTATTTGTAGGTCTTGGAATAGAAGCCCAATGGATTGCTTATGTTGTGCAAATCCTCAACCTGAGACTATCAAGCATCTTTTCATAGATAATGAGCCCGCTCATAGTTTATGGAAATCTTATGATCAACCTATAGGGATCAGCTATCAGAGTAAAACAGTGAGAATATCTTTACAAAATTGGTGGCAGACAACTGGAAGGAATGCTGTACATAGAATGATGCTTCAAATCACTCTTGTTATGATATGTTGGGTTCTTTGCTCAACAAGATGTTCTTGTAGATATGGAACTTAAATAAAGTCTTACACTTGGAGGATGGAACATCAGGTTCTATTTCTTATCAAAGCTCCAATGGATAAGGCTTTCCCACTACACAAAATGAATTTATAATGGGCACAAGTGTGTGAGAATGTTGAGAAAATGAGACACAAAACAATCATAAAGACTGTGACTTGGAGATCGCCTTGGAATAACTGGATAAAAGTCAACACTGATGGAAGTTAGGGACAACACTAGAAGTTTGTTGCACCAGTTCATTGTATAGATCACAATATTGCAGAAGCTGTGGCTGCTAGTTTTGCTAGTGAATGGTGCAGGGACAGTAGCTACCACCAATGCATCATTGAGATGGACTCTCTTCTTATTGTACATATGATGAAGAACAAGACTACTCAGAATCTTAACTTGAAGACCATTGTGGAGGATACTGCAGATCTGACTAACAATTACTGATATCGCTTTCTCACACTGTTATAGAGAAGCCAACATAGTGGCTGATTATCTTGTTAAATTAGCCACATCCTTGAATGAGCAGAAACTCTATAGCAGTTATGATCAGATGCCTACTGGTTCTAAAAGATCATTTATATTGGATAAAAGGCAGATTTCTAGCATTAGGATCAAATATGACAATGTCAACTTTTTTTTAGCTAAACGTATAGCCTTTATATTAGGGAGAATGTGTTGCGTGACGTATAAACATTTTCTTATTTGATTGCATTGCAATATGTGATGTATACATGGGGTTGGGTCTAGCCCCCCCCCCCCCCCCCCCCCCCCACCCCCCAACCAATACTTTTGTGTTTCTTACATGACTAAATACATCACCATCGGGAATTCAAACCAGGGATTAAAAAAAGTATTAATTACGGAAAATTTTCTCATTGAGGTCGAAACCTTAACTTACCTTGGTCTGAAAGCGTTGTAACCTTCATGAATCACTTTTTCTCGATCCAAGCCAACCACACGAGCTCAATCTAGTTAAACGAATACTCCACGGGGTTTGACGGATCTATAAATGTCAGTTTTATATTTTTAGACCAGGTTGAAGTCAAATAAAGTCAATATAAAAATTCAACCCCGAGCCCCGTGGTTAATGTTTTTGGGTAACGCATAAACCTAAGTTTCCAAATCTATAATTAAATATGAAATTCTACTTCAATTCAATGTCAAATCCTCAAATTACACTTTTTAAAACATAGTTCAAAATCCTCCAATTTCAGCTCTTAAATCGGGGTTATTGATGTAATAATTCAAGGAAATTAATGATATACATCAAAATAGGTGATTATCTACTTGTAACAATCAACACTGGTAATTCTATTGATCCATACAGTTATCCACGTACCAGTAGAAGATTTGACAGCTACCTCTCATGACCCAAAATACTGAAGTTGCAATGGCACCTACACGGCTACACCCCAATCTGATAGGCAAATCAATTCCATTAACATGAAGCAGTTTTAAAGAATTAACATAGTCATAATATGATAACATAACTGAAATATCTCAAGGGCGGAAAATACATAAAAAAATCCCAAGAAATGACGATCTGAGTCAACAGCTCTACAGAATCAAATACATAAGTCTAAAATGACAACTAAATTGTCTGAAAGGAGATAAACAGAAATGTAAAAGCATTAATGGAGTCTAGTGTTGTGGACAAGGCAAGCAGCTCTCCCAGAATCTCTTAATCAGCAACCTCTAGACATAGTCACGAGCTTCACTGGTATCTCATGAGTAAAGTTTCATATTTGTATAATTTAAAAATCATAAGTTTCAAATTGATCAACTTATAATAATATTTCATGAGTTTTCTTAGTGATTGAGTTATCCACTTCGTAATTTTACACCATTTTCTTCTTGAGACATTTTCATCTAGTTGATCATATTTTTAACAAAAAAAAGTCCCCTCAGACTTCGACTTTTCTCGATCTATTAAGGCATGTCCCTTTTGCAAAACATTATCTCAATTCTTTCGCTAAATCAAGATCTTTGAAATAATTTGTAAGTAGAGCTAAAGTTGAATTTCATCGTCCATTAATATTTCCTAGATCAAAGAGAAATTTTTTTTTTGTGAAGCGCCAATATCATATGAGAAATACACTGGTGTCAACAAAACACAAAAAATAGGAGAAAGCTACTCACTTCAAGTCGTATAGTGGTCTTTATTTGAATTGGAGTCTGAAACTTTTCTAGTAATGATAAAACAAAGACGTTCATGTTTAAGCTAGCAATAAGAGTATCCTGAGAATCAGCTAGCCCCAGGAGTTAAAACAACACTTCTATTATTAGAACCACCATGCGAATATTTATGAATTTGTTTGCCACGTACCTAGTCAACATTGTTATACATGGGCGTCAAAAATATTTTCTAGTGTAGATCTCAAGCAAAAGCAATTAGTAAGAACATAAATCAAATGCAAATCCGAAACTTGAGATACAAAATTTACAAAAATTATATTAACAAGTCTGAAAATATACTAAATATAAGTAGCATAAATGAAACATGCCTTGAAATTCGACATTATAGAAGATGAAGAAGAGGCAAGCACATCAAGAGGGAGAAATATAACGAGTTACGACTTGGTAAGAATGAAGAAAAGGAATGTTTTTGATATATATAATTAGAATTACGACGCATCCCGTGGAAAATAACCCTCGAAAATAATTAATGAAAAAGAGAGTCTGTTACTAATTGGTTTATATAATTATCAACATAAATTCGTCCAAAAATTTCGACAGTGAATGTTGTTGATAACGTCTTTAAATATAAATTAAAAAATTAATTTTTCTATTCAACTTTTTCACTTTGCAACCATTGAAATATATTTCACATTATGGCACCAGATATTTCTAATGGTTATCATCAACAAGCCGAATATTAAGGGAAATTTTCATAAAAGTACAACCCAGAATATTATATTTTGTCTATGTAACCAACTAGAAGGATTGCAACCTTGTAACCTTACAAAATATAGTCCAAATACAAAAAATTATGTTTGTTCAGCAAATCTACAGATTTCATCCATTCCCATCCAATGGTCCTTGTTCTCCCCTTTCACCTACACTCTTTGCCCCTTAATTTGATTATATTTTTCTTATTTTGTTTTGTCTTTCCATTTTTTAATTGCTAAAAAAGATTGTCTTTTTTATTATTATTTTTCTTTCATTTTTTCATGCTTCTTTGTTGTATGAAATTCAGCAAAAAGGAAAAATATACTATTATTTTGAACTTTAGCAATTCATATACATCCTTATGCACTAGTATATATACAATGATATAATTTTATATAGAATTATACACAGTTAGACATACTTTGTACATAATTATACAAAATTATACATACAAAATTATACACTTGTCTGTATAATGGTTAAACAATGTATTTACATTGTATGAGTGTGTATAAACATGAATTATACACATTTACACTAGAAAACACCTTCTATCTACCATTAAATTTCCATTTCAATACCATGACCGCACCAAGAAAGAAGAAGAAAATATCATATATCCACAAAATGCTAGTTGTATTTGGTGGTCGGATCTCTCTCTCTCTCTCTCTTTAGCAAATCTTTCTGTGTTTGGTCAACAAAAGAAATTAGATACGATTAAACCTTTTACACTCTAGAGAATTGGTACAATTTGGCTATTCTTAAAGTGCCTAATAGGTCATAGTCTCAGTTGAGGTGTTTCATGATGACTTTAAGGGGTTTGTCTATTTATTTGACAAATAAATTTTTTTTTTTTGAAAGAGAACTAAAACAACAAGAAACTATCCCGAAACTATGCAAGGGAATGAGACCCCAGCAACATCTCCTACAACACATGAAGAAATGCTAGAAGGCACGTGTGAATGTCACTCAAAGCGAGACTCTTGACTAAACGCCAAATTGGCTAAACCATCAGCAACCGAATTTGCCTCCCTATAAATATGGGCAACAGAGACCACCCAATTCCTAGCCAAAAGGTGATGAATGCGGTTGACAATATCACCATCTGGATGAGGCACACTTCCTACAACCCTCAGCACCTGAACTACGCTAGCATTATCAATTTGCAAGGTAATTCCCCTATCCCAGGCTTCCTGAAGGCCAGTGAGGACTCCCCGTAGCTCTGCTCTAAATGATGTACAAACTCCAATTTTGACTAAAAAACCTCCAAGCCACCTGCTATCAGAATCACAAAAAACACCGCCTACAGTTCCCATCAAAATACTCCTTCGAAGAGCCCCATTTATGTTCAAAGCTACCCACCTAACGCTAGGAGGTGACCAGCTGAATGAAACTATATGCTTGCTGTTAGACACTTCCCCAATATTCTGCAACGAAAGCCAAGAAGTAGCACAAGCTCTAACCATGCTAACAAGGGCTGTTATCTTTTTATCCACCGAAAGATACTCATTTTGAAAAAGAGCATTATTACGCCACATCCAAATTTTCCAGCAGGCGTATTCGAAGAAGATTCTCCAATCATTATCTGTAATCCCTTGAATTTAGACATTAAATTGTCAGTAAGCCATCATGGATATCAAGAGCAAAGAACCTAGACATATCATCTGGATCTAGAATGCGAACCTAAATAGCCCGAGCATGAATACAATCCCGCAAAACATGCAACACAGACTCCTCCTCTGCTCCACAAGTCGTGCAAGTACCCTCTGAAGTAAGATGTCTGCGATATCTCTCCAAATTTGTAAGGATTCTACCTTTGCCACACAACCAAAGGAACACTCGAATTTTTTCAAGTCCGGACCAGCCCCAAATTAATTTCCAGACTCTATCAGAAAGGATAAAAAATTTAAACACCGTGTTTAGGGACTATCAAATGAGACAAAGGAAATAGGATAGAGTTCATTGACGGATTCGGGGCCTAAATATTATACGGCCCAATCAACACCATGTCTTAAACCCTAAAAATGGGGCCTTAATATTCTACAGCCCAATAAATATCATACCTTGTGTCATAGCCCAAAATGATCACGTCTGTCTTAAACCCTACAAACTCCTACACTACTCCGATCCTCTCTTTGTATCTCTCTCTCTCCCCTCCACCACCGCTGGCCATCTTAGGGAAAAATGGTAAAACTGAAATTCTCTCTTATTATTTTCTTTTCATCAATTCTTTCAATTATATTATTTGATGTTGTGTTTGTTTGTAGGCTCCAAAGAAGGGTGTAGCAGTAGCAGCAAAGAAGAAAGCGGAGAAGAAGATGGTGAATCCAGTTTTTGAGAAGAGGCCAAAGCAGTTTGGTATAGGAGGGGCGCTGCCACCAAAGAGAGATCTGACAAGGAATGTGCGGATGCCACGTGGGGTTCAACTACAAAGGAAGAAGAGGATTCTTAAGCAGAGGTTGAAAGTTCCTCCTGCTCTTAATCAGTTCACTAAAACCCTCGACAAAAATCTCGGTATCATTCCTCATTATTGTTTTGATGGTTGTTACCTATTGTACCATGTTTGTTTTGATTGTTACTTTAATTTTATTGTATCGTGTTACTTAACCATGAAATGTCTCATTTTATAAAGTTTTGATCGGAATACAAATCAACCGGAATGACCTTTAACTATTTAAGTGGTAATAGAAGAAAACACACTTTTACGGTAAACTATACCCGCTACAATCTTACTATTGTATACAAATGCAACGGTTGGCGAACAGGGGAATTGTGGTAATTAAGATAGGGTCATCAAAACCGTTAAAATCATAACATAAAAATGCATTGTGAATACTCGAATTGATCCTTATTATTTTTTTTTTCTCATTTTGTCTTTGCTTATTATCTAATAATCATATTTTATCCTTTATCTTACCTTTTTATGATAGCTCTACCCCATACCCTACTTTTGCTGATGTCTTACATTATGTAACGATGGGAAACGATACAATCTATTCAAACTTTGTATTCATTAAAACAATGTACTACTACAATACGATATAATAAAATACATTATGAATAATATGTAACAGCCATCCAAACGACGTGTTAGATAGCAAAATGCTTAGTTGACTTATAAAGTAGAATGTTATCCAGTGTGTTTGGTATCAAGGAAGATCCTCAGAACATAATAATGTTTGTTTCCTGTGTTTGGTTAGCCAGTCTAAAATGTTTAGTAAAGGATTGATGGCAATATTTTCAACAAATGGATAGTGTTCTACATTGAGAATGTGAGATAGAACTGAGTGTTAAAGATTGATATTATGTCTAAGTGTTCATTAGAAATGTTTTCATCGAGGACCTCAGGAAAGTCAATTTGCGTACAAAATATTTTCCACTGATCAAGCACCAAAAAGTGACTTCATCCTGGAAAATAAATGTTTTCCTTTATATGTAATGATTGTTATGCTCTGTTTGTACTGTAGCTTTGAAGAGAAAGATATTCTGATGCTATATGTTTCGTTGATGCGCTATGTACAATGCAAATTCAAGTCTAAAGTAATAATGCAATTAATGAAGAAATAGGGGAGTTTATCTCTATCTTCTTCATGGTTAAGAAATGTCAATGTTTGACCATTTCAACTATAGGTTGATTGCAGTGGGATGAAATGATTATCTACCTAAACAAAGGTTGAACAAGGGGGTGTTTGTTCCTGGCATCTAAAGCCGTTCCTCCATTTTTTCAGCCTACTGGGTTGTTGGCTGGTGAAAATCCGGAATTTTGTCTGGGTGAACTTCTTAGAAAAGCCAATTACTTGTATTTTCCATGTGTCTTCTGAATGGGCATATAGATCTATTTTTATCTGTAAAAGATGCCTATTCCGAGTTTCCTGTTGTTTAGGGTTCAATAACTCACTTTTCCGCCAAAAAATTAAAAAGGAGAGCAGCGTTCCGCTTTCCTGTTGTTTATAAGTCATGACAGTAGCACCGTTTAATATCACTACTACTCTCATGTTGTACCTGTGTCAATAATGTATCTAACTTGTGCTAGCTTGAAAAGTAGGATACTTCTGGACCAACTCACTAGAGAAGTTGAATGTTAGTTTGTGTGTATAGATTATTACTTTCTGTTTTTGTTGACATATTGATACCAGATTCTTCACTCTTCAGATTTAGTCTTGGTAAGATGAATCTTATGGGCATTTTATTCGTACTTCCTAAAATTTCTTCTTTCCTCTTTTACTGTTTAGCATAGTTGATTGATATGTAAGGTTAGCATGTTCTAGCATCATATTTGCAAGGCCACACTACTTATCTAATCACTTTTTTCGTTGGTTGGTTATTAGTATATAAGCATATTATCCTGATTTTAAGTTCAGGAACCCTATTTCACCCGCCCCTTCGTTTGACAAGGCCCTACTTTGGTTTGATTGTGCTTGCTGCAAGCAGTTTCATGATTACTGAACTGAATTTTTTCTTTTGCCCTTAATATGCAGCTACAAACCTATTCAAGATGCTTCTGAAGTACAGGCCTGAGGACACGGCTGCAAAGAAGGAGCGTCTTGTTAAAAGAGCTCAAGCTGAGGCTGTAGGCAAAACTCCCGAGACCAAGAAGCCTATTATTGTAAAGTATGGTCTTAAGCACATCACGTACCTTATTGAGCAGGTTTTATTTTAGTCTCTAACAAAACCTTTAAATCCTTTTGATATTTTAATTTTTCAAGAGATGACTTTTTGTCATTAATGGCCTTGCAGAATAAAGCACAGTTGGTGGTGATTGCTCATGATGTTGACCCAATAGAATTGGTTGTCTGGCTTCCGGCATTGTGCAGAAAGATGGAAATTCCATATTGTATTGTGAAGGGAAAAGCACGTTTAGGATCAGTAAGCATCATCATGTTTACATTCTATCTTAATCTAGTTTACTTTCTTTGAAATTTAGATGCTGATGATTGTGGCGTGATTTGCAGATTGTGCACAAGAAAACTGCTTCAGCATTATGCTTGACCACCGTGAAGAATGAAGATAAAATGGAGTTCAGCAGAATTTTGGAGGCAATTAAGGTATCTTAGCTGGTGGTCTTTACACTATTTTCTTTTAACATACCCAGGGATTTGATCTAATGCTCTCCTTTTACTTTTTCAGGCCAACTTCAATGATAAGTATGAGGAGAACAGAAAGAAATGGGGTGGTGGTATCATGGGTTCCAAATCACAAGCCAGAACCAAGGCGAAAGAGAGAGTTCTTGCCAAGGAAGCTGCCCAGAGATTGAACTAGAGTTCTCCAGCATTGTTTTCTGGTTCGAAGTTAGATGTCTTACGTGCTGTAGTCTTATATTTACTTTCTTCTGCAGATTATATCTTTACGTAAACCATTTAGATCATATCAATTTTTGGGACTAGATGTCTTTTTGAGTTGGTTATGCATGACAGGAAATGAAAGGCATTTATGCTTGTCAGCTCTAATGATACTATTTCCATCTCTCCCTCTTCTAGAGAGTGTCTTACTCAATTATTCAGCACAAGCATCTTCTGAAAAAGATGTTGCAATTAAATTTTGGTAGAAATGATTCTTAATAGCCAGGTGTAAACTCAAACGTAGCATTTTCTCTCTGTCCCATTTGACACTTCTTCTTTGTCAGTATCAAAAAGATTGTCTCCTCTTTACATAGTGCAAAGATGTTGAGAGAAATATTAGCTACAAACAAAACAGCCATTTTTTTTTAAGTTGGTAATTAAATCGATCCAAGATACTTAAAATGGTTAATTTGAGCATAATGCAAGCTGATCATTAATAAATGCATTTTTACAGGTCTGACTAGTTATATGTTTTCTTGGTTTTGTTACATTTCACACCTGTAGTAGTCTAGTGTTGCATTTAAGATCATGTTACGATGTAAAGCTTTTTATATCACTGCTAGATCTCTGTGCAATTGCGATAGGAGCTCTCGCGATCGTGAAGAGCAGTCTAGCGAGGCCTCCTTTGTGAACGCGAACCCACACTTGCGAGATTGCGAAACACTGCAGCTGCACCAGAAAAAAATGAAAAACCTTCACAGTTAAAATGGAGATTTTTGTTTCAAAATCCACCCGAGCCCCTCAAACAAGTCCGAAATGATAATATTTTCTTGTACAAGGTCACAAATCCTAAAATGGGCGTTAAAATTTAAAAATAAGGGTCGGGTTGTTACACGTTTCTTCTTACTTTAAATCACTAGAATTGATCGAATATAGAAGTAAATTTAAATTCTTTTAAATTCTTTTTGTGGTTATAATCATAATAGAATCGTAAATATCAAATGGAGTAGTTCACATTAACAAATTTCTAGATTGTTTATTCATGTACATAAAAAGTGTCGGGAATTTTCCTGTATCTTATATAGATTGTTTCTTTTTCTTGTGCTTAATTTATAAAATTAAATTGAAATTTCAAAAGAATTTGTTAGCTGACTTAAAACACTTAATTAAATTAATTCTTTTTGTTAGGTGACGCTTCCAAATCATAATACCCGTAGCATTTTTTCCTTTGTTTGTATTATATAAAACCAAAAATGCTTGTATAGTTTGAAGGGTAAAATTGACTTTTAAAAATATTAGAACGTAATATAAGTACATAATTTTAAGTTTTCAAAAAAAGGTACACAAATATACATGTTTTGTATCAATGAACATTGTGTACGTAAATATATGATATGTAGTTACACTTGGGATAAATATTAAAGATTTAATTTTCTAAGCTAACCAAATAATTTAAAATAAAATTGAAGATCCAAGAATCATATCAAAAATATATGAATTAAAGGAAGAGCTTCTTTTTCTTTTCTTTTTTTTAAATTTCAGAACAAAATAAAAATCAACAGGAGTATTATATATAATTTAAGGTACCAAAAGGATCTTTAAAATTATATTTGAATACATTAAAATTTTCATTTCATAAATAAGAAATTCTTCGCATGGACAAATTCCCTAGTTGACTTTTGTTTGGAGAGCTGAGATAAGCTGAAGTTGAAGAAGGAAGAAAAAGATGTCGAAGGAAAAGGGGAGGGACAAGTTGGGCTCAGTGTTAATAGACATTTTCGGGGTGCACCAAAAATGCCCCGAGTTGATGGTGGGGGCTTAAAGTCTCAAAAGGCATTCGCCCAGCAATTTGGGGGTACGCTTGAGCGTGTGAGGCGAATTTTTTGTATTGGGGCATATGCTTAGAAAACTTTTTCAAACTAAAATGAAATTTGTTAGATAAGTCCCTAACATAATGCTCAAATTCTCAAAAGTCTGCTTGTAATTGGTCAAATGTTTAAAAAAGAAGTGATGCATTAAATATAAAAGCCAAGGCCTTTTTTATTGCTAGATGCCATAATTTATGTTTTTTTTTCCAATTCTTTATCTTTTCTTCTACTATCTCAAAAAAAGTAACGAACAGTCACTTGTGCTAGTAAATAGCATATAATAAAGTGTTTTGATTAGTTTTTTTGTAATTATATTCTTTTATGAAATACTAAAATTAAATTCATGGGGCTTATGCCTCAGTGGCGTACGTAAAACGCCTTGTTGCCTTTTAAAAGGGCAATTTGCAGGATTGCCCTTCGCTGGGGTGGTCTTTAATTTTTACGCTCAAAATGGTGGTCTTTAACTTTTGCCCTTCAGGCAGAATTTGGGCCTTTTGCATGGATAGATTTACAAAATTCCTCCTTGCGATTATTTTTTTTTTAACTGAATTGGGGTTCGAACCCACAACCTCGGGGTATTAGGCGAAGTGAAAAAATTAAAGACCACCAATTTGAAGAACAAAAATTAAAGACCACCCCACATGAAGGGCAATCCGCACCAAAAAAAAGCTTTTAAAACACTGGTTGGGCTTTGGGGAGGGGCTTTTTTTTTTGTAAAATTTACTTGGCATAGGTTCCATTATTACCTATTTATGGAACATAACTAAACTTTTCAATAATTATATTTAGTAGCTAAAATATATCATATTTACTCACATAGCTACCATGTTTTTACCACTCATCCGATAACTTCCCACTCCCCTAAATTTAAGAAAAAAAAAACGTGTCTCTCTCCTTCCATCCTAAATAGACGATTAA
>NC_081344.1:35331625-35371567 GCF_029784015.1 Lycium ferocissimum | reverse complement strand
AACAAAATCTAATGTTACTTTTTATAATTGATATTTTAATAATACATGCATTAAGTGTGTGTGTGTGTGTAATTTTCACTCCCCAACTTTACTTTAAAAATCAAACTCCCCCCTCAACTATGAACAATAGTCATTCTCCCTCCTTTATCCTATACAATGTCTATTTTACCCTTGACATTTTCAATCCTTCATCTATGTAATACATTTGTATATATATATATATATATATATATATATATATATATATTTTAACTTAGGTATTTATAAATTTTTATTTAAGTTCATTTTATAAATAGAATTATCCTTTTAGAATTTATAACAAAATCTAATGTTACTTTTTATAATTGACATTTTAATATTACATGCATTAAGAGTGTGTGTGTGTGTGTGTATATATATGTATATGTATATTTAAGTTTCACTTATCTTTTATTCTCAATTGTCAATATATAAACGAGTTTTCGTTGTCATTAATGGAATAATTTATAAATAATAATTTAAAATTCATTTACAATATAAATAGATAATATTTTAGGAATTTGTTATAGAATATACCTCTGTTTTATTAATTAATTGTTATTACCTGCATTGAAATATATTTCTAAAATTTCTATTACCTGTTATTTTTACTTGTATAAATACATATATAAGAGTTTTGATTATTATTAATAACAAAAATTCTTATTCTTCTCATTTATTTCATTATGGAACGATATTAAGTTATACACTCAATTAGAATTTTTTACTTTTCTTTTTCCGTCTTGAATTTCTTATAGGAAATTTGTTACATAGATTAAGAAGATAAAAAAATATCATGATTTTAAAGTAATATAAAAAAAAAAGACAAGTTGATAATGTAAAGGTAAAATAGGAATTTTAAAAAGTTAATTAGGATAAAAGGGGGAGAATGACTATTGTTCAAAGTTATGGTGAGAGTTTGATTTTTAAAGCAAAGTTGGGGGTGAAAATGCCTATTACACACAAAATAGTTTATCCTTTATACCCCAAAACTATTTATCCTTTATACCCATTGTAGCTTTTGTAGGTAATTGTCTCTTTTTTATTTTCTACTTCTTGTCTTCTTTTCTTCTTTTTTTTTCACTCATTTTTTTCTTTTTTTTTCTCCTTTTTTGTTCATTTATTTTTTCCGCAAATCATACAATTTTTTATTTTCTTTTTTTACCATCGTCTGATTCCATATTTAATTCTAACTCCTGTCTTTTCATTTTTTTCTATTTTTCTTAATTGTTTATTTCTTGTTCATTTTTTAATTTCATTTATTTATTTTCTTTTTTTTCCCCATAATATAATTTCATTCAGCTTTTTTTGTATTTTAATTTATTCTTCTTTTTTAATTTCTGGTGATTTTCACTTACTTTTTTCTCCTTTTCTATTTTTTATTATTTTATGTTTTTTTTTAATAATCTAATTCTACACACTTTTTGCTTCTTTATTTTTTTTTTATATCAATAAACAGAATAATTGACATATTATGTTTTTTATTTTATTTTTATCTTTTCCTATATTTCAAATTTAATAATTTATTCTAGCATATAGTATATCAGAGGCATCAAATCAGTAGCAGTTGAAGTATACTATGATATCCACATGGTATATATCATATACTGACATGGTATCATACATGGCTGGTGGTTCACTCCTTCAAGAAAAACACTCAGTCCTCTATGATGCCAACCTGATATATATCATATACTGACGGAGTATCATAGAGGACGGATTCATCTACTCAAGAAAAACACAATCCTCTATGATACCCACATGATATATATCAAATACTGACAGGGTATCATAGAAGATTGATTCATTCTTTCAAAAAATACTATTTAGTCCTTTATGATACCCATATGGTATATCATATACTGACAGGGTATCATAGAGGACTGACAGTTCATTCCTTCAAGAAAAACACTCAGTTCTCAATGGTACCAACCTGATATATATCATACATTAATAGGGTATCATAGATGACATATTCATTCCAACACTACTCAGTCTTCTATGATGCTCACATGGTATATATATCATATACTGACAGAGTATCATAGATGAATGATTCGTTTCTTCAAGAAAAACACTCCTCAATCCTCTAAGATACCCACATGATATATACCATACACTATATACTAAAAAGGTATCATAAAGGACTGGTTCATTCCTTAAAAATTACACAACTCAATCCTCTATGATACTCATATGGTATATATCATATACGACAGGGTATCATGGATGACTGACCCACATGATATATCATATACTCGCAAGATATCATAGAGGACTGATTCATTCATTCAACAAAAAAGAGCTCAGTCAACTATGATACCCACATGGTATATATCATATACCCTATCATTATATGATATATACCATGTGGGTATCATAAAGACTGATTTATTCCTTTAAAATATAAATAAAAAACACTTCTCAATCCTTTGTGACACTCACATGGTATATATCGTATACTCACAAGATATCACAGGGGACTGATTTATTCCTTCAAAAAAGAACTGTCATATGGTACATACCATATCTTTGACAGGGTATCATAGCGACTAGTCCATTTCTTAAAAATAATAATAAAAAAAAGTCCTCTATGATACTCATATGGTATATATCATATACTGATAATGTATCATAAAAGACTGATTCATTTCTTTAAAAAAAAAACCTCCTAAGTCCATTATGATACCCACATCATATGTATCATATACTAATAAGATATCATAGAGGGCGGGTTTATTCCTTTAAAAGAACAAAGATTATAAAAACTGATACAATAAATAGAGCTTTAAGCTTAATTTTGAGATATTAATTTTTATATTATTTTTGGCAAATTAAAATTTGTAAAAAAATTACAAGAAAATAGAGTCTTTGTTTCCATTTGCAAAAGAGAAAAAATTATATAAGAATATATTTTTCTATTAATTTAGACTTTAATAAATAAACTAGTGACTTTAATATTTTTCTTATATTATTTCTAGTTGTAGTCTAATTATTAATTTGCTATATTTTTCTTAATTTAAAAATAATTAGCTACTATATTTAATTTTATAAAAAAAGGAAAGAAAGGGAAAAAAAATCACAAAAAGACAAAACAAAGAAAGGAAAGCAACCACTTTACCTGCAGCGAGTGACAGTGACGTGAGCACACGTGGATAGTGCTTCCGTCAGTTGCATAAAGCTAAAAAGGTGGGGCATCGGGTAATTATTTAGTATCGAATTGGTATTTGTGAAATTAGTTTATGAAAGGATAATTTTGTGTAAATAGTTTGCATATAATGAGTATTTTATGTTGTTTTCCCAAAAATAGGGGTATATAAAACAATTGGCTTTAAAATTACCCAAATCCTATCACACTAATTAACAAAGAATCTCTCCTATTATTTCTGAAAACATGAACATTTGACACTTAAATAAAAAACTCAAACGACTCTTTTAATTCAATCCCCCTGGTTAGTTTTATGGTGGTCATCCAGCTTTCATTTTATTGTATTAAAGTTATCAAACTATTTTTTTGAGATGAAAAGTCTTTCCACTTTACCTAAGTATTACGAAAATACAAAAAAAATTTATAACCAAAAAATTATTCAACTTAAAGAATCACGGAAAGTCATTAAGTTGAAGCAAAAGAGACATTTTATATGTTACTTAGGCAAAATTAAATGACTTTTTGGTTACGAAAAATTATTAGTAACTTTCAGTGAACTTAAGTAAAAGTTGAGTAATTTTGTTATTATAAAAGTGGTTTAGTGGCTTTTAGGGATGTTTATTCAAAGTAAAATGGTTTTTGTTAAAAAAAAAAATAACTTCTTGTGAAATAAAATAAAGGTTAAATGACCATGTATGAAATTGCATGCCTGTATATAATTTTTTTTATTTCTCACTCGGTGTTCGGTATTCGCATTGAGGATAGTTAAATTCGGATCATGCACTGCAGGGCCCATTTCTGGGGGCGGCAGTTTCAACTGAAATTTTTTCATTCCTAGAGCTCGAACCCGAACTTCTGGTCAATTTTTTATTTTATTTTAATTACTAACACGTAACAGGGGTGTATGTGATAATCAAGAGTTTTGAGGGGGCATAAGTAAAATATCTTTTAATGTTGTTTTCCTCTAAAATGGAATTGTTGTTTTCTTCTAAATTGGTTGGAATTTCCTATGGAACACTTGACTTGTACGGCAAAATCAGCAGTGACTGAAAAGGGAAGTCTTTTATTGTTCCTTAATCATCAATCGAAAAGACACTGAAAATGAAACAACACTACTTAGCATAAATTCACGGTTCTTGCTGCTTTTTTATCAGTGAAAGATTGATAATAATCATGAATTGCTTCTCTTCATCTTTATTAGTTTTCACTTTGGTCCTGCATATTTGTAATTTGGGTTATGCAGTGTCCATAATTAAAGATTCATATGTTTCTGCAATTGGTGATCCTGGAATGAAAAACCCAAATGCAAGATTTGGATTTGAAGCATGGAATTTTTGTAATGAAGTTGGAAGAGAGGCTCCTCATATGGGTAGTCCCAGGCTTGCTGACTGTGCTGATCTTCACTGCTCAGGTTTATACTAGTTATATTTATTTACTGTTATGTGTATTGCACACCTGATAATAAAAAACATATGTGTTAGGTATGAAGAAAATTTTCTGGATTTCTTACTTATTTTTTTGTGTTCCGTACGTAAGCAAAAAAATATTATCCTAGACAAATTCTATGGGTTTGCGGTTTGGGGATGGGTGTTTGCGGGGGTGGGTGGGTGGGGGTGGAGATGAGGTGCGTTCGAGGGTGGGAAGGAGATAAATTAATGTGGAATGCCATTTGTGGGACTTGTTTTTTGTAATTGCATTACAGAAATCATTTTTCTTAACTTGTTTTCTATAGAAAATGTTTTCCAAAAATTTGACCAACCGAACGTGAGAAAATCGGAATATATTTTCCAAAATATTCCAGAAAAATAAGTGGGTTTGTTAATTTTTTTTTTTTTTTTTTTTTTTTTTGTGTGTGTTTGGTACAGAAGCAAATGTATTGTCCTCAAAGCATTTGTGTATAATCCAGACAAATACTATGCAGGTGGGGGTGTGGATGTGGGGTGGTGGGACAGGGGCGAGTGATAAGACGACGTGTGTTGGAGGGTGGGGAGGATACAATCAATGTGGAATCCCATTTGTGAGACTTGTTTTCGCTACTTCCACTAGGGAAGTCATTTTCTTTATTTCTAAGGAATTTATTTTCCTAGAGAAAATGTTTTCCAAAATTTTTGGCTAACCGAACATGGGAAAATTGGAAAATGTTTTCCTCCATACCGAACACACCAAAAGTTTTAAGTTTTCAAATGACATGCTACAATTAAGTATTGTAGTGGAGCATCCGGGCCTCACAGCCACCCATCAGCAAAGATCTTCCTGTGTTTGGTCCAATAAAAAGAATCAAAGTATCACTTCCCTGACAATTTTAGTTTTTTTAAACGAGGCAGTTTACAAAATTTAATAATTTACTGAGATCTCTGAGGTAACTATGTGAAATCAAAAAATTTGAAACATAGAAGGAAGTATCTAATGGTATAGACCTTGCATTTGGGAAATAGTAGAATTATTAATATTGCTATTGATATTTTTTTCTTCTCTATTGCCTAAGCTTCCTAGAAATAAATGAGCTGATTGAAGCATCATGATGTTGATTCATATGGTAGAATTCCTAATCATTGTTTAGAAGATTGTGTTGTTGTCTTTTTAAGTGGTGGAGAATGGTAATATATAATGCATAAGGCATGTGGGTCTGCAATTGATTAATTACCTGGTGTTTATGAGATAGATGTTGGAAAGACAAAATACCGGCAGAAAAAGATATTGAAAGGACAAAATCTTGAATTCGTAGTGTACTCTGAAAAAATGCATCACGTCAACCTAATTTACTAGATTGATAGCATGGCGGATACACAAGTTGATGCTGAAGTTGGTTTAATTATATTTTCTGATTTTGTAGATTTTAGATATGAAGTAATTGATAGAATTGAGGGGCTATTGGAGTTAACACTGAACACAGAGTATTTCCTTAATATCAATAATACTTGAACAGTTCATTTGTTGGCACCCTGAGAGCTTTGCCTAGGAGTTTCTCCATCATTGTGTTTCAACTTACTGTGGCAATTTCCAAAACTTGTCAAGGTTACTACTTAGTTGGCTTAAAGATAGGTGAATTTTTGGGTAATTCTAGTGCAAACTTGATGTGGCCTATACCTAGATGAAAGGGAGAAAATAAAATTTTAACCTTTAGATCCGTAATTTAAAGCAAGATGGACAATTTATTCTGGGGGTGGGGAGGATATCCGACTAAAAGACTGCATGAGCCATGAGGTGTCATCCAGTGCCACAGATTATGGAGGACAAAAAAAGTCAACATTTGAATTTCTCTCTTGTTGTAGTAAACAAATCTGATGCTTTTTTTCCAAATTGTGATGACCATTGTGCTGAAATTTAAATTGTCATTTGCCAGAGTGGTTAAAAAAAAAGTCGTGACTCATCAGAGTTCAAGAAGCTTTCACACTGCTCCAAGCTATTACTAATTGTCATAGCTTCATTGTTGCCGTCAGTTGAAAGGAACCTGAACCTGATTTAGTTTCCCTTATCCACTAACCATCACTACTTCTACGTTCAGCGTTAACTGTCTAATTTTCCCTTCAAGTGTCTATCCTTCTCTGCTCTTCCCTTTCCTTTCCCTTTTCTTTATATAACCGAGGTGAACAAAAAGCAGAAAGATTTGATAGGGTATTATCTCAATTACATGAATCATAGACTTAATGCCTTGCGTAAGTGCTAGCACCGAACAACTTTATGATCTGCCCGCCTCTAATTGGGTTTTGTTTTATGATGAGGTCACCGAGATATTCCGGGCGATCAGCTTCTTCGGAAACGAAGCACTTGTAAAGTACACCACAAAGTGACAGAAGTAGACAATAGATTAGGAGCTGGAGATAAATTTCCAGATGGGAGTTATAAAGCTGACATGAATCCTGATCTTTACGCTGTGGAAAAGGAGTGGTATCTTGGTTCACTTTGCGAAGTGCATGATTCTGCTGACCCATGGTATTATTGGATGATAATGCTTAAAAACGGAAATTTTGACAAGAACACAACTCTTTGTCCTGAAAATGGTAGGAAAGTTTCTAAGATAGTGACTGGTAGAACTTTTCCATGTTTTGGTAAGGGCTGCATGAATCAGCCACTTGTCTACCATAACTACTCAAGGATAGAGCATTCATCTTTGATCGGAGGCTTCTATGGAACATATGACCTTGATGCCAATTTAACTGCTGGTGTAGATGGAAAATCTTTTTTTTCAGCTTCATGGCGGAAGAATTTAAGCACAGGTAGTTGGATTATCTCAAACAAATTGACGACATCATCCAAGTATCCATGGCTTATGTTGTATCTAAGAGCAGATGCAGCAGAAGGGTTTAATGGAGGATATCACTATAGTGGCCGTGGAATTATGAAAAAGGTTTGTGACAACAACTTTGTTCCCTATGAAAGCTCTTCCTCAATAAATGTGCAAATTTATTCATATAAAAGAATAATGGGCTAATTTTACCAAATAAAGGAACTGAATATTCCTGTTGTTTGCCCTCGGGATTAAGAATAATATCCTTTCTTCCCTGGTTTTCTTGGTTGTTCCTATTTAACTCTTGGATAAGAAAATAGTGATGTCGTTTCATTTTCTTGAGGAATAAATGTTGGATTTTACTGATATAAAAATTTGGAACTAAGACTCCGACGGTTTTGGTCTAGTGGTAAGAGCACAACGGGTGATGTGTGGATTAGGTGCACGTCATGGGGTCGAACCCTGCCGCCACAAACCAAAACCTGGTATTTAAGTAGAGAAGGGTAGATAGGAGGGGGGTTCCATTATCCACTAAGTTTTGAACCGTGTGCTGTCCTTGGGAATTTCTTGGTTTTCAAGAAAATGATTATAAAAATACAACAACATACCCAGTGTAATCCCACAAAGTGGGGTCTGGAAAATAATTAGAAAAACAAATAGAAAAATTGTGAACCAATTGTATATAGTGATTTTGTTTCACCATCATGGATGATTCTTGTAGACAGGGTATCAGTCTCATGCTGTGATTTTTTCTCACTTTCAGATAGAATAAGAGCTGTAAGTTAATATTTTAGCAATTTCTTTTTTCTTTTTCCTTGCAGCTTCCGGAGTCACCGAACTTCAAGGTAAAGTTGACACTTGATGTTAGACAAGGAGGAGGCTCCAATAGCCAGTTTTATCTTCTCGACATTGGCAGCTGCTGGAAAAATAGTGGAGATCCATGTGATGGAGACGTTTTAACAGATGTGACGAGATACAGTGAGATGATCATCAATCCAGCAACCACAAGTTGGTGTCATCCTGATAACCTCGTGTCCTGTCCACCCTACCACATTAGCCCTAATGGGGAGATAATATACAGAAATGATACTTCTCGGTTCCCATACTCTGCTTATCATCTCTATTGTGCTCCTGGAAATGCAAATTATTTAGAGAAACCATATGATATCTGTGACCCATACAGCAATCCACAAGCTCAAGAACTGATACAAATCCTGCCACATCCTGAGTGGGCTGTGCATGGTTATCCTTCAAAACAAGGAGAGGGGTGGATTGGTGATGCTAGGACTTGGGAGCTTGATGTAGGAGCAGTATCTAGTCGCTTATACTTTTACCAGGTAACCTTAATTCTTGTCTATGGATTCTGCGGAAGGGAGTGTGTCCTTTTCTTTGCGGTGTTGCTGATTTGCCAGTACTTTAGTAGGTTCCGTGGATCCAACATGGATGACATATTTGGTTGCATATGTTGCTTATATCCTATGTTTTTGGAGCTCTAACAGTTTTCTACTTTGATCCTGTGTGAAAGTAGGAACCTAAGATTCAAGCATAAAAGGTTTTACAAGATCAAAGCGGTCTACAGTGTTTAATTCTTCAGAAACCTATTAAGCTACATGGATGTGAGACAGCTTAATGCTTGATAAGCATGTATTCAGATTTACGTTTCCTTTGAGCTTTAGAATGCGTTTAATTTTTTACTTGTGAGTTAATTAGTCAATCCTGCCTTTAGTTTCGAGCTTGCTTCTCTTTATGGGGAAGTCAAATTTGCTTAAGATGGCCCATTCAATAGATGCATACAAAGGCTGAAATAAGATTTAAACTTGATGGGTTAAACTTTTATATTCTCACCACTGAATCCACTGTACATTTATATGTTACACAGGATCCAGGAACCAAGCCAGCAAAGCGTGTTTGGTCTTCACTTAATGTTGGTACAGAAATATATGTTAGCAGCCAAGGGGCTACTGCTGAATGGACTGTCAGTGATTTTGATGTATTGATTCCTGAAGATGATAAAGGTGATGTTAGGGCAGTTCTGTAACATAACACCTGTTGTATGTTCCTTGTCCTTTACAATAAGTTTCACTTCTAACAAATTTATTTTTCGCTTGTTTGTATATAATATAGACACACATATATCTACTTTTGGCTTTCTGTTCACCTTTATTACTTTGTGTGGCAAAGCAACAAACCTAACCTCTATGAGATATACCAGGGTCCATTTCCCCCTAACTGGTTTCGCAAGGTGGTTAAAAATTGTCAGTTTTCTTGCTTGCTTGAAAGTTAGACCATGCTTCATTATGTCCTATTACAGCAGCAGAAGTGTTGGTCAGACAAGTCTACCACTGTTGATCCATTGCAGCCTCGGGTGACTCATTAGTATGCGCATTATAGAGATTTTTACTGCTAATTGTCTCATATCTGACTGCAGAACCAGTGCCCTTTAATATATTACTCTTTCTTTTCTTGTTTAGTTGCTTGCAACCGGACTTTGAGAACATCAGTACCTGCTTTCTGAAGACTTAAGCAGGGGAACAGACGCCCATGTTATTATTACTGGTCCTCTAGTGTGGTTAAAGCCCAGCGGAGTTAGGTGCAACACAGGTGGGCTTCGCCTATATAAGTGGTATTCAGTGCATGCACCAAGGTCGTAAGGCAGGTACCTCATTATTCATGTGCTCCAACCAAACAATAATTACAAATGTTTTTCATCACATCGAGAGAGTCGATCAGAAAAACTGATGGAGTCTGTCGGTATTTTGGACCACCGTGCTGTGTTCCGACACCCCATTTTCCATCGGTAAGTCCATAATACTGACATCCTACAATCGGGTTTTCTAAACGGACCGTTTTTAGTAGTGTTAGTTGATGCAAGTTCCTGCCAAGTTCATGCAGTGACTGAACTTGGCTAGAGGAACAACCTTGGGAACATGTCCGCTGCGTTGGCCTCTGTGGAAACCTTTAAGACCTTAATGGTGCCCTGTTCAACAACACCTCAGATAAAATGGAATCTGACTTCAATGTGTTAGGGGCGCTCATGAAATCTTTGATTTCTAATCAAGTAAATATCGCTTTGACTATCACATCTTAGAGTTGATTGCTAATGAACAAAATTTATTTTTGACACCAAACTTCTCAACCATATAACTTCCTTTTCTGCTTCTGCTGCCACCATATATTTGGCTTTTGTTGTGGACAAAACAACTGTCTTCTTACTAATGGCACTACCTGCAAGAGTAAAGACATAGCCTATTGTGGATCTTCTTCTATCAAGATCACTTGCAAAATCAGAATCCATATAATCAAGAGCTGAGAAGCCTTCATTGTTCCTCCTCCAAAATGTAAGACCAACATTTGGAAGAACCTTTAAGATATCTCAATATCTATTTAACTCCTTCCAATGTGTCTTACTCGAATTCAACATGAATCGACTTATCATATTCACTGCTCGAGTAATATCAGGCCGAGTGCAAACCATAATATACATAATGCTACCAACTGCGCTAGAAGAAGAAACTTCAGACATGTGCTCCACCTCTTCCTTTGATTGGGATGCCATCAAAGATGAGAGTCTGAAGTGTTGTGCTAACATAAAGTAACAGGTTACATGTATCCGTATTAAAACTCTCAAGTACCTTCTCATTATGCTTTTTTGGTGAAAGATGTAGTTTATCGTTCTTCCTTTGAATCTCCATTCCAAAAATCTTCTTAGTATCCCAGACAACGCCATGTGATATATACAATTATCAAATGCATTTCTCGAAAACCCTTCATGAATGCATCAAATTTCTTGTACCATCATCTTAGCTGTGATACTCTAGCATTTCTTTTAACAGAAAAGGACCAAAAATACTCCAAACGTTTGAAAAATGAGTTACAAATACCCTCCATCCACCTATTGGTGCAAAATACCCCAAACCTATTTTTTGGCTCAAGAGTGCCCCTCAAATTAACACCCTTTAAAAAAGCCACATGGCTTATTATGATTGGCCGCATTTATTAGTTGATTTTAAAATATAAATCCACCCACTTTTAAACCCAAACTCGCTGTCCCGCTTAGTCTGACTTATTCAAATGTATTGACAATATTAATGGAATGTTCATGTTAAAGAGAATTGAACAAATTATAATCTCATTCCTTGTGTTAATTCTGATATTCAAGACATCAATATATATACAAGAGATTGGAAATAAATAAGGCAAGGAAAAGTGATTTCCAAGCCATGACTAACGGCTATATAAGATATCTAGAATATTGAATGCATAATTATCTTCCAATAATTTTGCTTAGTTTCCTTATGGCTTCACTCTGAATATTGATTTCAGCTTCTTTCCTTAGTAGACAGATATCTTAGTTGGCACATTCAATTCTTTCCTTAGTAGACAGATTCCTTAGTTGGCATATTCAAATTCTTTCCTTTTCACCTTTTTTCAAGCTGGAGGTAATGGCTGAATGTACTTCTAGCTTGGCTCGAAAGGACCGGAAGGGAAGCTTAGGAAGAGGTTTCGTGAATATATCTGCAATTTGAAGTCCAGAAGGAATATATCGTGTAGTCAGTGCCCCAAGAGCAACTTTTTCTCAAATGAAACGATAGTCTATATCGATATGCTTGGCTCGAGCATGAAACACCGGGTTGATTGACATATAAAGTGCACTTTTGTTGTCACAAAAGAGCTGAGGTGAGTGATGTAGCGGAATACCAATGTCTCGAAGGAGAAAACTTATCCAAACTAATTCAGCCGTCGTAGATGCCATGGATCGGTATTCTGCTTCTGTGCTGGTTCTAGACGCCGTTGGTTGTTTCTTGGAGGACCATGAAATGCAATTAGCACCTAGATAGATGCAAAATCCCGAAGTACTCCTCCTTGTATCCGGACAACCTGCCCAATCTGCATCACAATACCCATAAAGTTTGAACGGACTTTGGGAAAGGAATTTAAGGCCATAGTCTGTCGTTCCTTTAAAATAGCGAAGAATTCGTTTGGCGGCTCTCATATGCTCTTCTGTTGGATGTTGGAGATGTTGACAGACCTTGTTGACTGCATGAACAATGTCAGGTCGCGTGTAGGCGAGGTATTGAAGAGCGCCTACTAAGCTTCGATATTGTCTCGGGTCAATGGTTTTTGAGTCTTGAGGTGAGGACTGCGATTTTAGTGCCATGGGAGTGTTGGAGTGAGAGCAATTTGTCAGCTTAGCTCGATCTAGAAGGTCTTTTGTGTACCTGCTTTGGGAAATAGTAATTCCTCCACGAAAATGTTGAACTTCGAGGCCAAGGAAGTAACGAAGTTGTCCAAGATCCTTGAGAGAAAATTCTAATTGTAGTTTCTTGATAAGATCCTCTAAAAATATGTCATTGTTTCCTGTGAGGACAATATCATCAACATAAATTAGCATTAGTACAGTAATATTTTCTTTATGTAATGTAAAGAGAGAAGGATCAGCTTGACTACATTTAAACCCAATATAAAGAAGGAATTTTGATAAACGATCAAACCACGCTCTAGGTGCTTGTTTAAGACCATAGTGTGACTTGTGCAATTTGCAAACATGGTTTGGATGTTGAAGGTCCTTGAAGCCAGGAGGTTGTTCCATGTAAATGGTCTCCTTGAGGTAGCCATGAAGAAAGACATTATTAACATCTAGTTGTCTCATTGTCCACTTTTGTGATACGGCAACTGCAAGAACAAACCGGATTGTTGTGGCCTTGACTACAGGGCTACATGTTTCTTCATAGTCCACTCCTTCAATTTGTTTGTATCCTTGCGCAACTAGTCTAGATTTAAATCTTTCGATTGATCCATCCTCTCTATGTTTCACTCGAAAAATCCATTTGGATCTAATAATATTAGCATTAGTTGGTCGGGAAACAATGGTCCATGTTTTATTGGTGTGGAGTGCTTGGAGCTCTTCAAGCATGGCTTCAAGCCAATGTGGAATGGAAAGAGCTGTTTTTATATTTTTTGGTAGTGAAGCTGTCGTTGTAGTGGTCAACGCTTTGTGTGTCCGCTTTTCTCGAAGTTGTTGAATGCTTTCGGCTAATATAGGATCAAGATCAGGTTGAATATCAAGTTTCCGACGAGATATCATATGATGCCCATTTGTTTGTGCAGCATCAAGACTTGAACCTGTAGAAGATGAATTCAAATCAATGGTTAGATTATTACTTAGATCAAGCAAATCATCGCCATTAATAGAGTCAGAGTTGTTATTCTCCATATCGTTTGTAGAACTAGCTTCAGTAGTTTCAGCTTGACGATGATCGTTTATGCTGTCAAGAGTTACATCTGATGTGTTGTATTTATCGTGATCATCGGGTCTGGTGTCATCCAGGATAATAGGATCCTCCCTTTTGTTTTCATGGAGGTCATCCAACGTTTTGTTAAAGCTTGCTATTTGAGGCTTTTTCTTCCCTTTTTGTATCCAAGTGTCGGCGTCGGAAAATGTTGTGACTTCAATATTGCCCTGCGACACAGTTCCTTTATTAGGAGCATAGGGAAAAAAAGTTTCATCAAACACAACATGTCTGGATAAATAAATTCTATTTGTAGAAGGATCCAAACATCTATATCCTTTATGAATAGGACTGTATCCTACAAAGATGCATGGATATGTTTTCTTAGAGAATTTGTTCTTTGCATAGTCTCTTAAGGTACGGAAAACACCTGGAACCAAAAATTCTAAAATTACCATAGTCAGGATGACGGTTGAACAATTTAAAAAATGGGGTTTCCATACTTAGTGTTTGAGAAGGCATATGATTTATGAGATAAATAGATGTAAGAAAGGCATCCACCCAATATTTAGTGGGTAAGCAAGTTTGAAAAAGTAAAGTAAGCCCTGTTTCTACAATATGACGATGTTTCCTTTCTGCCGCACCATTTTGCTCTGGTGTGTTTGGACATGAAAATTGGTGATGAATTCCATGGTCGATCAAATGTTTTTTAAAATAAGTGGAAACAAATTCTCCGCCTCCATCACTCTGAAAAACTTTTATTTTATGCTCAAATTGATTTTCTACCATTTTCTGAAAATTTAAAAATGTTTTAAGGAAAGCAGATTTTTTTCTCAACGGAAACAACCATGTGTATCTGGTACAATCGTCGACAATAACGGCATAATATTTAAAATGTTGACAAGATAAAACGGGTGCTGGACTCGATAAATCACAATGCAATTTATCTAAAGGAAATTGCGAGGTATTATTTGATAATGAAAAGAAAATTCGACAACTCTTTCCCATTTGACAACTACTACAAACTGTTGGACTCTTCTCCCAACTAAAAATGTTTATCAAATTTTTTGACTTTAAAACGTTTAGGTATCGCGAATGGGATGTCCCATCCTTTGGTGCCAAATGTTTTGTGAAGCTTTATTCTTAAAGGCAAGAAGAGCTTGTTGATTTATTTCTTCAAGAGTATAACGTCCTCCCTTTTTGCATCCTTCAGCAAGTATCCTGCCCTGTTGAGACTTCACCACAAAACCATGATCAGAGAATTTAATGGTACAAGCATTGGGCCCGTTTGGCTCAGCTTAAAAAAAGCAGCTTATAAGCCAAAAAAAAAAAAAAATAAGTTGGGCTATCCAAACTTATTTTTTTGGGCTTATTTTAAGCACAAAATGGCTTATTATGTTCCTGGCCAACAAGACTCGTGTCCTCGAAAACAAATTTTTTATAAGCTGTTTTCAGCAACTTATAAGCTAAGCCAAACGGGCTCATTATCATGAGTCTATTGTCCAACGGAGAGTAAGTTTTTCTTTATATCAGGAACAGTGAGAACATTTTTCAGATTTATGCTACCAGTTTTTGTTTTTAGTTTATCTTCACCAATGTGAGAAATGGGGAGGCTTTCACCATTTCCGACAAATCTAGAATCATTGCCTTTATATGGAGTAGTTTTCACAAGTTTACCTGGATTGTTTAAGATGTGAGTCGTCGCTCCTGAATCAACATAGAGTGAAGAATCTTCATTTTCGAGTTTCATTGCAGCAAGGGCCTTAGGAAGTTGGTCTTCGGGTTGAAAAGAATGGTCAAACCGATTCCAACATTCCAAGGACGAGTGATTAGCCTTACCACAGATTTGACAAATGAGCATGTGTTCTTTCCTCTGTTGATGCGGATCGACACTATGATTATTTGCCTTAGGTCGATATGATTTATCATTGAAGTTTGTACTAGCACTGGAATTCCCATGACGCGCGGCTGGAGCAAAGCCTTGGCCTCTCGAGTTAAACCTTCCTCCTCCATGGTTTCGTCCTCTTCCTCTTTGTCCAAGGAAAGCATGTTCATGGTGAGGCTGCGAGTGTTCTTTCTCCTCACTTTCATTAGTCATCATCTGTTCATGAGCTTGCAAGGCTAGAACAAACTGATTGTAAGTAGGATAAGGGGCTTTTGCTAACATGGCAGTTCGAAAATCCTTATATTTAGCACCAAGACCCCTAGCTAGTTGAAATGTTTTACTTACATCGTCGATTGGCTTTTTGATTGCAGCCAAGCTATCACATAAGCCGGTATTCATCAAGAGACATGTTTCCCTTTTTGAGGGATATTAATTTTTCATTCAAAAGTTGTTCTTTTTCAACAGTAGCAGGGAGAATTTGATTCTCAATAGATTTCCATACCTAATGTGCCGTTTGTATGTTTTCCAACGACATTAATACCTCGGTCTCTATGTTTCTTAGTAACCAGGCGGTTAGCAAGCCATCATTGTTGAGCCAGGTAAGGTACTGCGGATTTGGATTAACCTATCCGTCATCACCGGTGATCTCTTTTTCTGGCTTGTTTTCATTGGTAAGATGATGTTCCAATCCAATGCTTCGGATCAGAGGTTCTATTTGAGAACACCAAAGTAAGAAATTTGAAGTGTCTAGTTTCAATAAGATGCGACTAGTGCACAGGTGCAAAGCTTGAAGAGAGAGGGATGGTTCTTTCACTAGTTGGTTGGAATTTGCCATGAGATTTTTGCTTGTTCCAATGTCATGTGAAGGCTCCGATACCATAAAGAGAATTGAACAAATTATAATCTCATTCCTTGTGTTAATTCTGATATTCAAGACATCAATATATATACAAGAGATTGAAAAATAAATAAGGCAAGGAAAAGTGATTTCCAAGCCATGCCTAACGGCTATATAAGATATATAGAATATTGAATGCATAATTATCTTCCAATAATTTTGTATAGTTTCCTTATGGCTTCACTCTGAATATTGATTTCAGCTTCTTTCCTTAGTAGACAGATACCTTAGTTGGCACATTCAATTCTTTCCTTAGTAGACAGATTCCTTAGTTGGCATATTCAAATTCTTTCCTTTTCACATGTTTTCAACCTTCTATTTACTTTCTCCCCCTACCTTCATCTCTGATATCTTGCGTGTTCCTGTTGTGTATCGGAAGAAACAGGCAGTTCCATTTAGCATACTATGGATCTTGAACTTGAAATTCACTTAAATTGCGTCACTTTGTTTTGGTAACTAGCTAGCTTCTCTACAGATTGGTATGATGTGGATTAATAGAAGCAGCATCCTATCTTTCCTTCTTTACTGTGCCATTAGTTGATTGATTTCAAATTTCCTGAACAACAATTATCTACACTCTGCTCTACAAGATCTCTCATAGTCAGATCATAGATATAACCCACTCTCACCAGTCAAAAATTATTTCAGCACAACATCAATTATCCATTGTTGTCCGAATTAAAATATACTTGGTGTTTATACCAACTCAATAAAGAGTATTATGTGTCTTTACATAGATTGTTGCTTGCGTAGTTAATTTACTACACATTCTTTCCTCAAGTTTATCACGACTAACTATGATAAACTAATGTATATTTGTGTTCACATGGGGTACAATCAACATAGAAAAGATGTCAAAGAAAAAATTCTCAATTTTGTCCACCATGTTGTTCACCTTAGGAAATCTGCTGAGGGTTCATGTAGCTGCATGTAGTATATGTCTCTCTATGATAATGTGTACGGGGTGGGTTTAGGTTAAAAGAAACGGGTCGATCAAATAGGTCAGCGGGCTTGAGTTTAAAAGTGGGTGAGTTTACTTTTTAATAAAATAATAATATGTGGCCAATCATAACAAGTCATGTGGCTTTTTTAAATTGAAAAAAGCCATCTGGTTTAGAGTGATAGTTTGAGGCGTATTCTTGAGCGAAAAAAATAGATTAAGGGTATTTTTAGACCAATAAGTAGATGAAGGGTATTTGTAAGTCGTTTTTCATGGTTAGGAATATTTTTGGCCCTTTTCGCTTTTTTGATTTTATTTTTAAATTCCCTCTATCTCTGGTACTGCATCTGCCGCTGACTAAATGTACCAACGATTTCCCAGAAGATAAACCAAAAGGAGTACTGGAGTCAGACAAAGACAGTAGAAGTAGCAATAAATACAAAGCATAGCCTCTCAACTGTCCCAACAGTACCCCAACACGCCAGAAATAATCTTTCTGCTTGCGTACAGAATAAAGCATATTGAAAATAAAAAGAATTCACATTCATTTCTCAGTGTCCAAGCATTGCCTTCTTGAGAAGTGTGTCTTTTGCCATCTTCATGCACTTAATTCAGCTGCCAATGGAACTAAGAGCCCGTTTGGATTGGCTTATAAGCCATTTTTATAAGTCTGTTTTCAAATTTTTTTTGAGTGTTTGGCTGAACACAGCTTAAAAGTCATTTTGTGCTTAAAATGCCTCAAAAAATAATTGGACCCATTTAACTTAATTTATCTAAAAGTTGTTCTTTAAATTTGAAAACAATTTATAAGCCAAAAAAAATAAGTCGACTACCCCAACTTATTTTTTTTTCACTTTATGTTCGTAAAGCGAAATTTTTGCCCATGCTCAATCCAAAAGCCTAAGTAAATGAAGTGAAACAACTGCGGCTGGTTGCTGCCCAAAGGAACCTATGGTTTGTTTCGTTAAATACTCCTTTCGTGCCAAAATAAGTGTCATTTTAGTAAATAAAACGTATCACAAAATAACAGTTGCTTTAGGAATTTAAGATAAAAATTAGTAGTAGTATTTTTTTTCAACTATATCCTTATACGAACTACTTTTTAATAAGCTCAATTCTCAAGAAACAATTAACAGTTAAAAGGGATTATTAAGTAAACTATATTAATGGCGTTAAATGAGCTAAAGCAAGAACTATTTTAGGATGGAGGGAGCACCGTAGAGACAGCTCTATGTGTATGCATATACCATTACTCTATGTTTACCTTATTAACAGTCTGTACAGTAGTAGAATGAGTTATTTGCTCAACTAACTCCCTCTCAACTTTAATTTTGTGGTGCTGACTTTTTTCGTCTTTAATTGTATTCAGGTTTCTAGGTTTTGAACAATTTCAAGAATATGTTCAGAATTGGTATATAATGAAAAAGTCAACTCAGAAGGGAAAGGGCAAATTAAAGAATATCCGTTGGTGGAAGCGACTCTTAAGATAAATAAAGACAGTAGTGTAAAGATATTTTTATATGATACGGTGAATTTTAATATGTGATATTATTTTTATTAAATTATTAATTAATGTTTATTAAGAGATTTATCTGTCATTATTCAATAATTGACACGATTGAGTAAGTAATTTTTCAAGGCGGCTCATATTTAACTTATAATTTTAAAGTTGTGAATTTTAATTTTAAAAATGAAGTCGACAATTTAATTAGCTGAAGAAATAGTGAAAACTTATAAAAATACAAGAAGTAATTGGATTTGCGTACTTGAGCAGTTGAGCTGATAACAATATGTTTTCTGTCGGTTAATTTATTCACGTAATAGAACATCCCTTTTTTTTTTTTTTTTTCATTCAAACAGAGCCTCATTTGATTATTTTGTGCAAAAAGTAAGAATTTGAGTTTGGCATCACATTTCTATTATATATAAGTGTCCAAGAGGGACTAACAAAGCAATGAATACTTGTAGCAAAAGCTATATAAATTGTACACTTTAATACAACAATAAATACTTGTACCAAAAGTTATACAAATTGTATACTTTAACCAACTACTTCGTTATCCCACGTGAATATATGTCATAGTACTGAGTATTTATTCTCTTCTCATGTATACACGTATACACTTCAATTGTAATTCTCCGACACATTTATTTCCTACGTGCGCTTTTACTTGTTCACTTTTGAAGTACTCCCTCCGTACCATATTACTTGATCACATTACTAAAAATGTATGTCCATATTACTTGTTCATTTACAAAATCAAGATAAAATTTATTAAATCTTTCCCATCTTACCCTCTCCGTCCCATATTACTTGGCTACTGAATATTTATTCTCTTCTCATGTATACACGTATGCACTTCAATTTTAATTCTCCGACACATTTATTTTCTCCGTGCAATTTTACTTGTTCACTTTTGACTTTTCACGTTCTTTAAGAATTAATAAATGAAGTACTCCTCCGTCCCATATTACTTGGCCACATTACTGAACTACTTTTTTATCCCACGTGGACATATGTCATGGTACTGAATATTTATTCTCTTCTCATGTATACACGTATGCACTTCAATTTTAATTCTCCGACACATATTTATTTCCTCTGTGCACTTTTACTTGCTCACTTTTGACTTTTCGCGTTCTTTAAAATTAATAAAAGAAGTACTCCCTCCGTCTCATATTACTTGGCCACATTACTAAAAATATATGTCCAAATTACTTGTTCATTTACAAAACCAAGATAAAATTAATTAAATCTTAATTTTAATTTCTTTGTAACAATTCATTTTATCTATAATTGTTAATAGAAAAAATTATAATGTAACTAATCTACCCCTTATTAACATATTTTTTAATTAATTTAATAAAAATATTTTATTAGTTTAGCTTTTTAGAAATCCAATATACACAACAATGGTTCTTATGTTTAGTTAATTGAGATGGATATCAACCTCTCGGTATACATATAAGTTATTAAAGAATTTAAAAGAAAAAATCTAGAATCAAGGTATTAATTTCCCCCCATATTCTTACTAATTTTCTTTTTCACATCGATGAACAACTTTCATTGTGTTCGACTCCTTCCATCTCAAAGACTTAATTCCATCATTTTTTAATTATAACTAAAGTGATAAGTACATAAAATACATTTTGTATATGTTGCTACATATAATAACAAATTGGAATGTTTTTAAAAGTTATCTACAAAATACAAGCCTTAAAGACTGGCTAATTAAAGTGACGGAGTTTAAGAAATAAAGATAGACTTTTGAATCTTGTGGTTCTAAATTAAAAATGTGTATAATATAACAAAATATCCCTTGAATCTTGTGATTATAAACTTGACATGTAGAATATTTGAATTGTCAACCTACTAAATATAAAAAAATGCAGATATAGCCAAAATAAAACAAATTTTAACAATAATTGAGAAATTACGGGAAAAAATAAGAGGAAAAGAAACAAAGTATGGAGAATCACGGTATCCTTTGTAAAATATACAAACCATAAAGATTAACTAAAGTGAGTAACTAAATTAATCATGTTGAGCTTTGCTAGTCCCTTAATATTTGACATATATAGATGTATCAAGTTTATCCTTAAGGAACTAATGTGTATAGGTTAAAAACGGGTTCAAAGGTTATATGGCTCATCTCACAAGACATTTTTACGTTAAAATATAAGAGATTAAGAATATAAAACACGAAAGGTCATCGGAGGATTTTCTTCTACTCCAGCTATAACTAGTTATTTTGTTCTATCTTCATTTTTTATTTTATAGAATTGCGCCTTGTATGAGATAAAACTCGGATCTAACAGTTGGAAGAATTGGAAGGTAACACGTGGAAGAATAGACACAGATCAGGTATGACTCAGCAAGAGCCTCACCGGTCTCATCATTTGAGCAGAATCGATGTGGTTGATCTCATACATTGAGGACCCGGAACCACGACATAGGCCCCTTCTAGGTCCGGAGCCACAAGACCGGAAACATGATAGTGGCCGGTCAAGATAAGCCCAAATTGTAAATGTTTCTGAGAAATTCGGGGTTTGCTATCTACCAACTACGTACATAACGGCTTAACCGTGCAGATAATAATGATCATCATGAGGAGTGTGCAATACGGAAAACGTTACTCAGGATTAGAATAGGAAGTATCCCTTCGATCCCTTCACTTGTATCCCATCTGATTTTTCATCACAACTAGCTATTACTATCAAAGCATTGTAACTCAAGCTCTCAGGCTCACTAAGCTTGATCAGCATTTCAGAGACGTTGCTAGACAACTATTCGAGAGTCATATCAATAAGATTCAATTTCTTTACTTTATATTTTGATATTCCATTACTTGTTACAGTCGATTATCATTTTGATTACGCTTAGCCAAGCAATGTTGGATCAAGAACATCATTATTTGATCATCTTAATGTACGTGTTCTTGAACCACTTAAACAAATTCAGTTGTTACTCTCTAAATCACAGATTTAGGGGTAAACACCCCCCCCCCCCCACCAACCAAACAAACGGTGCATCATATTATCTAGTTTTTTGGGTGAAATGAATGTCAATTAAAACTCAAAATATTCTATCAATTCGTTGAAGCTGAAATACTTTCCAAAAAGACCAAGCCTTAAACTGAAATAAAAAGGACAAAAAGGATAAATACAGTATTTATGGCAAGACGCGGACAATATGTCGTGGAATTCCCAAAATGAATTCTGGTAGATAATACTCCATATTATTACAAACTCCTTTAGTGCTAAAAAACAACTTACAGGTGAAAGCATTCACTCCTGTCCAACCACCGCTGCATGTCTTCCACCTATTATATAAACCCTCTCATTCCCTTTCATTTCTTGCATCATCAACTTGTCAACAAAAAAGGAATAACATAGGAAAATGGCTTATATTGAGCTTAGGGTATTTTCTTGGACTATATTTGTGGTGTTTTTGTTGGTGAATGTTGCAACTTGTCAAGATGCATTGGCACCAGAAGCTGCAGGTGGAAGAAAGAGTTTGATTCCTGCCATGTTTATATTTGGAGACTCTTTGATTGACAATGGCAATAATAATAACTTGCCATCTTTTGCAAAGGCCAACTATTTCCCTTATGGCATTGATTTTGATGGTGGCCCTACTGGTCGTTTCTCCAATGGTTACACTATGGTTGATGAAATTGGTAACACACATTTTTTTTGCTATTTTATTTGCATATATCTATCCACAAATGCATAATTTTCCTACTCTTTGAGTTCATATTTGTCTAGAAGTTTTTCATAGCTTAATAGATTGGCTATGTTTGCATGAGATGAAACTTAATTATCTAGCGAAGATAGGGTTATTTTTAGCTAGTTATTACACACTCCCTCCGTCTTAAAAAGATTGTCTTACTTTCCTTATTAGTTTGTTCCAAAAAGATTGACACATTTCTATATTTAGAAATAATCTAACTTTATGAGAAGATTTACAGCCACACAAATATTTAAAGCTTGTTTTGGCCCACACATTTCAAAAGTTTTCCTTTATTTCGTAAACTCCGTGTCAAGTCAAACTAAGACAATCTTTTTGGGACGGAGGGAGTACTATATACTAAGGAGTAGTAAGTTTTGATCGATCCACATGTTAAGCTGAAGATTAGAAGGTTTATTAAAAATGCAAGGTATTGAATTAGTACTATAAACTTCTTAAGAGTCTGAGATATTAGACGTTGGCTTTTAATCTGATAGAGTATAATTATTCGTTTTCAGTACTATTGATACAGTTTATTAACTTGCTTAATGTGTAAATTTTTGTTCTTATAATCATCTTTTACCAATAAGTGGATTCATTATCTAAAGAAAAACCAAGGGAAGGCCTTTCCCCGAACTAACAATAGCATTGAACATCAGCAACTGTTGTAAATAAAAGAATATTTAGTACTTTATAACATATATCATATATATAACTCCATTATGAATATACAGCCAAATATATACCCGTCAAGAATTGCTTAATAATGTACTCATTACTACTTATAAAAGTAGTACTTAGTCTATACTGTAATAATAGTTCAGAACATTAATGTGTTAATTAATCCTTTGCACAGCTGAACTACTAGGACTACCACTAATTCCAGCACACTCAGGAGCTTCAGGAGACCAAATGCGCTTTGGAGTGAACTTTGCCTCTGCTGCTGCTGGCATTCTTGATAATACTGGCAGGAACTTTGTGAGTTCTTATTAATTGTCTAAAATACTGAATAATTTCATTTATATAATATGATTTCAAAACTCGACTTTTTTGTGAGGGAATTATTTCTTTATAAAATAACTTCATTAGCTCAAGGTATTATAAAATGAAATTGTGATATGGTTTTCCAGTGGGATATTTGGATAAACTAGATTAATTAGTACTAGTATGAGGACAAAAACAAAGAAAATGGTAAATTTAGGATACACACCCCACCCCCTACTCTCCCAATAGAAAAAAGGAAAAGAATATTTTATTTGCCCTACAATGCTTTATGAATGAAGCCTCTTATATACTTCGTGACAATTTATTGCCTTAGGTAGAAACCAAACTAATAAATAGGGTCGCAGACTTGCATTGATTTATTAATTTACAAGTAGCAACTATTTGACCAAATAAACATAGTTATTACTGCTATAGTACTACACCACCTACCTAAGAACGTAGTGATTTAAAGCTTAAAATTTTCGGAGTACCCATTAGGCATAATTAATAATCAAGAATCTTGTAAGTTGGTTGGTGTATTTACTACTTCATCAATATGTGAACCGTATATATCCAGTTTAATAATGTGATTTTTTCCAGGTTGGGCGCATTCCATTCAATCAGCAAATCAAAAACTTTGAGAACACACTTGATGAAATCACAGACAATCTTGGAGCACCAGATGTGGCACAGGCATTAGCCAAATGCCTCTTCTTTGTGGGAATGGGAAGTAATGACTACCTGAATAATTACCTTATGCCTAATTATGACACTAAAAGTCGCTATAATGCTCAACAATATGCCAATCTCCTGGTTCAGCAGTATAACCAACAGCTTACTGTAAGCTTTCTTTTTTCTTTAATTTTTATTCCCTCTGCCCAATTTACATGGCACAGTTTAGATTTCAAGAGTCAAATTTTTTAAATTTTGACCGTGAATTCGGACGTAAAATCTTTAAGTTTCTTAAATAAAATTTACGTATTTGAAAATTACGTAAGAAGTACTATAAGTCACAATAATTAACTATTCAAAATAATTAAAAGGCATATGAAAAAATCGCGGTCAAAGAAAAATCTGTTTGACTCTCGAAATGCAAAATATGCCACATAAATTGGGATGGAAGGAGTATTATTTTTCCTTAGCATTCAGGTGAATAATATCTTCAGATTTTTTTAATTGTTGAAATTTCAGAGATTATATAATCTTGGAGCAAGAAAATTTGTGATTGGTGGAGTAGGACTAATGGGTTGCATTCCAAGTATTCTTGCACAGAGTAATAGTAATGTGTGCTCAGAAGAAGTGAATCAGCTTGTTCTTCCATTCTCTAACAATGTTAACTCAATGCTTAGCAACTTAAATTCCAATCTTCCTGGTTCCAAATTCATCTACATTGACATTAAAAACATGTTCCAAGATCTCCTTACCAATTACAGGCGATATGGTAAGCAAATATTTGAATTTTTCTTATCTATTTTTTGCTTATAATGTTGATACATTGAGACGTAGGAAAATAGCTTGAAATGGACGATGAAATTTCTTATAGCCTACTTCAACTTGCTTGTTGAGTCGTAATTGTGAAATTTCCTTTTGAGAAGCTAGTCCCCATTATTATTTTTTCTAAATATTCAGACATGTTAACTATTTCTTCTATATTCATTCCTTTGTTTTCCTAATGATCATCCATGCAAATGAAAATCTTTACCATATTTCGTTTTTTCATTTAGAAAATTAAAGCTATAGTGTTTTTTAATATCATATATCGACTCATATTTCATGTTGGAAATTCTATAATGAAACTTATTCTTGTCAATTAATAATGACAAATAATTTATGCCTACGATTGAATGTCGAAGAAAGGGAGACAGCACAAACGTAAGTAGATTAAACAGGTGTCTTGGAGTTTCTCTTCTCTTTTAGCAAAATGTTAGTAATAAGTTGTTTTCTTTTTTTCATCAACTCTTTGAATGATATGTTGCAGGATTTAGCGTGATAAACAGAGGGTGCTGTGGGATAGGGAAAAACAGAGGACAAATAACATGTCTACCATTGCAAACACCATGTCCAAACAGGAATCAATACATATTTTGGGATGCATTTCACCCAACTGAGGCAGTCAACATCTTGTTTGCAAGGAAAGCTTTTAGTGGTGGTCCTGATGTTGTTTATCCCATCAATATTCAGCAACTTGCCAGCCTTTAGTTAAAGCTTTAATTTTGGGGTGTGTGTGTGTATTTTGCTATACTTAGTTGAGAAAATATTCAGACTGTGAAGAGCTGAAATATATATTGCAGTGGACTGAGGCAGTTGCTCATGTAATGGGATTTGTTAGAATTGGAAAATCTTTTGTCTCTACACATTAATGCTTCTTGTTTGTTTCCTATTACCAACCCCCCTGCTCACCCTAGTAACAAAATACACTATACCACCTTATCAGTAACAATTTTATTATTCAATTTAGTACGGGTGTCAATGGTTTCTTAAAAATCAGACTTAAGCGACCGAACCGAAACGAACTGATTATTAGGTTTTTAAAATTAAAATCGTAGATTTTTGTATAAATTAATAATTGTATCGAATAATTAGGTGGTTTTTTAATTTTATAAAAAAAAAACTGAAAAAGATCGAACCATAACGAATAAATTTATATGTGTAAGATATATTTTATATATTAGGTTTAAAAATAAGAAACATTTTAAATTTTTTGTCAAGGTTGTGTGCTGATGGAAATAACTACAAGTCAACAGGTAACAGATCCAATCCGAAACTTATGCTACTCTTATTGAAACTAAATAAGTTCTAACATCTTGTGTAGTATGCTACAAGAATATTCCGATGATCTTAAATAGCAAGCTACAAGATAGCATATATCTTTTCTCTCGTATGATTTAAATTTCTTTTATTGGATACCTTAGTAGACTCAGTTTTTGAGTCCCATCTTGATAAATTTTTTTCACCTCATGTGATCTAGATTTTTGTCTTTGCTTTACTTTGCTTAGCTTGATTGCTTATTATGTTGCATGTCATTTTCATGCTAATTATAGTATCTCATGTGCATTTGAGGATACTTGTGAAAGGTCCGATTAGAAAATGATTCCGGACGGAGTGACGATGGTATTTGTGCCAGATTGGCTATATGACAGGTAATGTAGGCCTAAGGGCGGAATATTGTGATTGGAAGCCTAAATTGCTAAGACTCCATGTGATTTGGGAGATCTAAGAGTGCCAGGTTGGTATATGGACCTCGCGAGTCCCCCATGGGTCACGATTCGTCAATGTTCGAACGTGTGTATACCAAGAGATGGAAAAAGGCCTTGCATTGCATTGCATTTCATATCATTGCATATCATATTATCTCATTGATTATTTGGGTGTGATTTAATGAGTTGAATGCCTGATTTACCTTAATTGCTTACTTGGAAACTTGATGGACTTGTGGATTAGAAACTTCACTTAGGCTTATAACCTAAGATTATTGTGATTCATTGTGATTATTATTACTGTGGACTAATAGCAGATAAGTGTAGTAAGTGGTAATCATAGGCCAGCCCTCGTCTCCGTTTTTGTTAGGGCAGGTTGACGATGCTGCTGAGTACCCGTTGTTCTTTGTACCCACACGCTACACTTGCTGCACTTCTTTTTTAGTGTGCAGATTCTGTACCTGGTACGAGCACCGCTCAAGACTTCGCCGGTCGTTGAGGAGGCCTTTCGAGACTTTGGGGTGAGCTACTAGCAGACCTGTAGCACCAAACCCTCATCTATCTTTATTTTCTGTCCTTTCATTTCAGACAGTATTTGAGTACTACTCATACTTGTATTCGCATTTAGCAGTTCTTGTACTAGTGACACCAAATTCGAGGATGGTTGTACTTATAATTCACCCGTTTTATGATTATAAGGCTTTAAAAACTTAAAAGTTGACTTGTATGTTTATTCTGCACTATTTCTTACTTTATTTGTTGAGTTTTGGGTTGTAAATGACTTACTGACTCAGGGGAGTTAGTGCCTTCTCGGCTCTGTAAATTGGATCGTAATAGTGACTTTGGTAGGTAATTTGCAATTGAATGACCATATAAGTTATTCTCCCATAATCTAACCTAAGATCACCATTTTATAGCAAGAAAAGAAAGACCATTTAATGAGTAACCTTATAGCAAAAAAAGAAAGATCAATAATATGTATATAGACACCTTAACTTGGCTTCAACTGATACCCAAATACTAGAACTTTGAGAATGAACATCTAGACACCTCAACTCGTCTCTATTGTGTCTCGTGGACACGCGATGCTGACGTGGCACATAAATTTTGGAGGTATCTGGATGATTTTATTTTAAGTTGGAGTATTCAATTGGCACAGTTGAAACAAGTTGAGGTGTCTAGATGATCATTTTATAAGTTAGAGTGTTCAACTGACACCGTTGAAATTAGTTGAGGTGTCGAGATGATCATTTTATAAGTTGGAGTGTTCAACTACCGTAAACACCAAGTTTAAGTGTTTATCTATGTACTAGTTTCGGCGAACGTGCGTTGCACGTGTGTACCGCGTCAATCGATATATAGGCCAATTGACCCATTATCCATAGCCGCAAGGATTAAGAGATAGCTATGTATAAGAAGCTTAGCATACTTCACCCCTATTGTATTTTGTATAAGAGAAATTATCCAAATAAGAATTATCTCTTTTTTAATATTAAAACTTTGTTAAAAAACTAAAGATTCTAAAAGAAAAAATTATTAGAAACGCTTATAAAGTATGTAATTTTTTAGGTGACTTGCATGAATTGGGATAAACTTTTAAAAATTGTGTCATTGTCTATTTACAACCTATTTGCTGAAAATTATTTACTGAAAATCATATTTGAAATAATTCAAATTCTCAAAATACTTTTCAGTTTAAATTGTATTCATGTTTTAAAAAAAAAAAAAAAAAAAAAAAGAATGCCTTTTTTTAAGTTTGAGTTTACTATGTAAAGTTGATCAAGTTTGAGATAATTTTTGTTATAATTACTATTTCACGCATAAATTTAGTTATCTGGAAGGATTATGTGGTAAAAGTCATTAACAAAAAAACAACTACATCTGTATTTCAATATTTTGATAGTTGGGCTTAATTTCCAATTTCATATTACTATAGAGTTTAAATCATCTTCTATAAAATAAATAATTGATTCAATTAAATTTTAGATATTTCTGCCTTGGTTTAACTTTATTAATATGATTAAAACGTCACATTTTAAAAAAAATGTTTTATATATTAATTTAAACTAAAAAAATTAAAGTTTAGTCCTTAATAGTAAAAATGAAATCATTTCTTTCTTCAAATATATTACTACTATATATAAGGGAAAAACTTAGGGACTTTTGTAGTCCTCACAAGAATTTCCAAATTTTTTTAAAACTTTTTAATTAATTACTTTTAGGTCCTAATCTTATTTATTTAAGTCAAATTTATTTTTTTGTTTTTAAGGTCTACTTTTCAAAAGCTATCGAACCTCCTACCTCATTTTCCATGTTCTTTGGTTTTCTATTTGGTGCTCGATATCCGCATTTGAGCCCAATTAATCCAGATAATTCGCATTGTATAGCGCCCATTCGGGGGAAGCGCTCCCTCCAAAGATTTTTTCCATATCCATGTTCGAACCCCTGATCCCTAATTAAGGGAGAAGCAGCTCCATTCGCTGTACAAGTTAAATTATGTATTTGTCTTAAAAGTTCATTAACTATGTATAGATTATTTATTTAGAGCTAAATAACTTTAGAAATTTAGGACACATAACTTATAAATGTCAAATCCTGGCTCCGCATTTGATTTGAAGTAAATAATTTCATCAAAATGGAAGTTAAAATATTAAAGGAGCGCAATTAAAATTTTGCTTTCATATATTGAAAATATATTTATATGAAATTTAATTATTACTAACGTAATTACCCACTTGTTGGACTACAATAGGTATATGATTGTTGTTGTTGTACACTTGTACTAACACAAATTATATTTCTTTAATTAAAATATCTATTTTTATAAGCCCAGGCCTCACGTAACTAGTAATCTACCCTTTAGAAGAGCCGGTTTAAGGCACTTTTTCGTCGTCCGTCTGTGGGCCCTGACGAACACATGCTTCAATTTTTGGACTATGTGCTACATTTAACGTACCAATAAATTCCTCATTCCTTTTCATTCCCTTCTGTTTTAATTAAAATAAATTCCCTTGATGTCCCATCCTAAAAGCTAAGACCTATTCGTAGCTTTCTGTATAATTCTAGAATCACCTCAACTTTACTTTTTCTCATCTTCCATTCCATCGGAGATGTAGACTTAAGTAGCACAAAAAATAAAAAGTTGTACCAAACTAGTGCAAAAAAAAAAAAAATTCCATTAGTAGTATTCACGCACGAATTTCGTGCGTGAAAGGACCAAAGTGCAAAATTTCAGTTTTTGGCCTTTCACGCACGAAATTCGTGCGTGAAAGGAGCTGAACTGTTTTTTTTTTTTTTTTTGCGTTACCTTTCCAAACACGTTTTTTTCCATACTTTGGGCAAAGATTAGTCATATTTCAAAATTCTAAAATATCAATATTTTATATAAAACTTAATATCTTTTTTTGCGTACAATAATGTCGGCTCATTACATCAAGTCCACCTAAACGTTTGGATCGTCGTTTTAGGGGTTCTAAAGTGCCCCGAAGCAAGTTTTGAAACTTGTAATATTTATAGGGTTTTGATTTAAGTGTTTTAATAATAATTCATCCAATACGAGAGGTTTATACTAATTAAAAAATAATTCATTCCATTTAATTACAATACTAATTCAAAGCAATACAATAATAAATTACAATTACAATAACAATACAATCTTCAAGTTCTAGAGGCTCTATTACTTCGAGACGTGCTTGTACTACCACGGCCTTGTTGCCCACACGAACGCTTGTCATGGCCATATTGCTTACATATAGAGCACTTGCGAGAGTAAGTTCTTTCACTAACATCCATTTGATTGGGTCTACGACTCCGTGAGTTAATGCCCAATTTTCTAATGTAATCCTTGTTAGCAACCATCGAAAACGGCTCGTTTGGCCAATAAGCTTCATTACCAAGTGGGTGGAATTGGCCGGAATATGCTCTAAGGTAACTTTGGACCTTGTATTCCCCCGCCACATAATTTGTTACCGTTTTTCTCATTCTCTCGAAGCACTTGACAAAGATGAGAACACGGCACGTGGTACGTTTGCCACTTACCACAAGTGCATATTCTTGTTGCCTCATAAACGGTATGCACGTTTCCACCCTTACCGTTATAATAACCCATCCTAACTTCATACACATGTTGAATTGGGTCATACTGGTCATTTGGTGACGCTCGACATTTTTGTCTATAATGCTCCATAGTTTTGAAGGGCTTTGGCATCCATGTCCCGCCGTCGGCTAATATCGCTCGGCACCGCCTTGTCTTAACAACAAATCGCTCCACCACTTGCTTGAAAGTCATTCTCACCATTGCGGTGACAGTAGTCCTCGAGCAGATTTCGCGCAATCCATTGAAAGACTCGAGTCGTTTGTTGTGAGCATGCCCCATCTTTTTCCTCCATCGGAGCATGAAGCGTCCATTTTTCAACATCGAGCTTCATCAACCAAACGTATGCGGGTTCACTCACTGACCTGATCAGATCCATTTTTGCAGCCCATTTTCGTTGTTGATGCTCCATCGCAGCCCCCCACATCAATTTATTTAGAGTGCCATTGTGAAACGTTGATTGCAAATTCGCCTTCATGTGCCTTAAACAATATCGATGGTAAACAAAGGGAGGCTGCCACCCCGGTAAATTATCCATATTGTGCAATATGCCTTTATGACGATCGACAAAGACGCATATGCGGTACGATCCTTAATAACATGAGTTTTCAAATGGGTCAAAAAGATCCCCCATGTGTCGTTGCTCTCGTTAGCGGCAATTGCGAAAGCAAGAGGAAATATTGACCCATTGGCATCCATTCCTATTTCAATTAGGAGCTTGATGTCGTAGGCACCATATACATGCGTACCATTTCTATCTATGGATATCAACGGTCGGCAAGTGAGCAAAACCATCAATGCATGGTTTGAATGTCCAAAATACGAAGTTGAAGATTTTACCCTCTATAAGTCGCCACTCTACAACAATACCGTGATTAAAATGTTTGTAGAGTAGCCGCCATATACCTTTGGCAGCGATCGAAAAGAAGTATGCCAATTTCCAAAGACCATCTCAAAAGCGCGTCTACGCCCGAGAAATCCCTTTTTGTTGCTTATAGTTTTACTATATACGGCTTGAACGTTTCGAATACAATCTTTAATGGGGAACCTGCACAAATTTAAACAAACAACTTTTAGTAATAATCTTTCAATTGATATAAGACATATAATGTACTAGGTAGGATAAGTTACCTTGGCGTTTCGGCAATGTCTTTAAGTAACACTTGAGCAATCATGTTTGTATCTAAATTATAATGATACGCTCGATTTTCTTCCATATCACAAGTGTGTCTTTCGCGAAATTTTGTGATAGCCCACATACCATCGCTAACAATTCCCCGAAGCAACCACTCACTGACCTTGATACCGTCGTCTACAAATTAGCCTCCATATCTTTGAGGTTGGTGATCAACCTTAAACTCTCTCATGTCCTTAAAACAATAAATTTTGACAGCCCGTTGCAAAGCTTTTTTGGATGCGAACAACATTCCTTTTGCAAGGTAGCATCGATCTTTGTTGAGATCCTTAGGTTCAATCCAGGTTTTTAAGCGACTATCATAATCTTCTCTTGTGAAGACAAATGCATCATCACGACCTGACCAGGCTATCAAGATAAGGGATATTGTTAGAATGCCCTTTGAATTGGGCTTTGAAGTTGGGTTTTCAGCCATCGGTGGTGGTACGTCTTGGTGCATTGGTTGTTGTTGGTTTTGGCTTTGAGGAATATTGTTGGTCATACCAACTTGAACATCATCATCGTCTTCATCATCGGTTACCTCCCGCATTATTAGGTATTTCATCGTCATCACTTGATGATGACTCATAATAATTAGGAAAATCTTCATTATTAAGTGCATTCATCCTCCTACATGAAAAGTAACATATTTTAAATACCAACATCATACATATATATAGATAATTTAATATCAAGGTGATGAACTTATCCGTTGTTCATAAGCACTCATGGTGTGGAGAATGATCAACTCCACCGAACCGAGAGGATTGACCAACATCCATATTTGGTACCACCGGTGAGTTTTGAGAATAGTTCCTATAAAGATTTGGCGGTTATTTACCAATTCATACAACAACACATGCTACTACATATAATAATAATATAACAAAACCATATTTACCAATTTTCATTGTGAGCTTGATTAAATTTCTTTGGCTTAGATTTTCAATGGCACTTGACCACTCAAAATGTCTCCATAAGAACTAAAGTCCCCATAAGTGTTACCATGAATAGGCTGGACTTGAGGGACTTGTTCCCGAGGTATCTTTTCAACATACATCTCAAGAACATTAATGAATACTAAATCACGATATTCTTCCGGCGATCCCAAATAATCACTCAAAGATTCATCATCGTTGATATTGTGCATGCCATAACGCACTACACCGTTTGATATTGTTTGTGGATATACGATTATTGAGATTCCAAACTCGTGGGTGTAGTTTTCATTCTTTCGTGCAAGTAACCGACTAGTGTTTCATAACTTAAAGTTGTTGGAAATTTAACATGGGCTTTTGGTTTGACACTATAACGAATGGAGTAATTGTCCTCGACGATATCTCCATCCCAAAATAGTGAAACCTTAACACGCGAAGCATTTTGAGACATTTTTTGAATGAAGTTTGATTTTTTTTTATGACTTGTAAGACTTAGGCCTATGCAATTGATGAGTTTTTCACTCGTTAAGCCTTCAAGTTAAATAAATTTCTGAAATTGTCATGGGTTGTCAACTCAATGCTTATAGTGCGCATTAAAATGGTGCGCAATACAAAACGCGCAAATAATGCAAAGAACGTATTGTCAAATCAAGCCTTTATGTGTCATAGATTCCGAAATTGTCATGCGTGGTGTGTTGTCAAATCAATACTTATAGTGCGCATTAAATTGGTGCGCAATACAAAACGGTCAAAAAATACATTAAGCAACGTATTGTCAAATCAATCCTTTATGTGTCATAGATTCGAAATTGTCATGCGTGGTGTGTTGTCAAATCAATACTTATAGTGAGCATTAAATTGGTGCGCAATATAAAATCGGCGTGAAAGTGGAATCTTCAGCCTAAACCCTAAAATCTGTGCGTGAAAGTGGGAAAAAAAAAATTTACACTTTTACGCACAGAATTTGTGCGTGAAAGTGGCAAAACTGTTTTACCCTTTCACGCACAAAATCTGTGCGTGAAAGTGGAATCTTCAACCTAAACCCTAAAATCTGTGCGTGAAAGTGGGAAAAATTTTTTTTACACTTTCACGCACGGAATTTGTGCGTGAAAGGGTAAAACAGTTTTGCCACTTTCACGCACAAATTCTGTGCGTGAAAGTGTATCAATGGACACCGCGACATCCACATGTGCTGACCAGCCCTACAAAACGCCGGCAGCTCATCCAAAATATGATCATACGGCGTCCATATAAAAGCCTGTAAAAAGAATTGAACTAGTTAACAACATAAGACTAAAATAGTAGTTATGTGGTCTAGCGTGTGAATCCAAAATATGAACATACCGTCTGCGCCGTCATGCGGTCTAGCTGATCCCTAAACGGGAGAAGGCTGTGGTGCGTCTCCACACGTCGGCGTACGCCTCGCGACCATCTCCGCGCGTATGGCATCGGGACGAGAAGATAGTCGGCGGGAGGGTCGGTGGTATGGGCCGAAAAGGTCTCAACCTAGTCCACACCCATATCCGATATAGTCAATTCAAAAAAAAAAGGTCTCGGTCGTCGTTTTAAAAAAAAAAAATATTTTGTGTATAATAACACGCACTTAAATATATAACCGAAGGAGCGAGCAAAATGCGGGGACCTCTACCCTCGTGCCCATAGAACATCGGCGAATCCTCGATACATGTAGCCTAGCACGACGCCGCCCAACTATAACATCCTATCTCGGCGAGATCGTCGATATACCGAAGATACCTCAAGCTCGTATGCGAACCCGAAGTGTTCGGGAATTGGATGGCCCCGAATATGATGAGTAGGTATAGACGCGCACGTCGATCAACATCGGCCCGAGGCGTGTCCTCTCCAATCGGATGCGCATGTCCGCGAGGCGCAAGTGAGCATAAAGGGCCGACAACAAAAGCCGACTGCGGCGGAAATATGACCATCCGCAGCGAAACCGGTGAGCCTAATCAACTCATCTCGGTAAGGCGGCGGCACAGAGGCTCCTCAATATACAACGGGCGTCCATCAACACCGTAGCCCATAAATGACCTCCACATCCTGAAGGGTAATGGTAGCCTCACCGGTGCGGAGATGAAATGTGTGCGTCTCCGGTCGCCACCTCTCAATCAATGCTGTCACTAGCGACCCATCGTGCTGTACCCGACCAACCTCGACGCACCGGTAGATACCGCCCCGACGTAGTATATCCGGGACACGAGGATGTGGGGGGCGACTAAGATCTCCCATGCCGAGTCCCCGGACCGGCACGGACCGAGACTCGGGGCCGTGGTCGGATGTCCATATATGTTGCGACCTATGCTCGGCCGAAGATACGGTAACTCTCGGTCGAAGGGCCCGGATCAAGAGGGTGGTGATCCATCTATTTTACGCATTTTATATAAATCATTAACAAGTAGTATTAGTATTAGTATTAGTTATGTAATCTTTTATCGAAAATTTTATTAAAGATTGTGGTGACCCATACGTTTTACGTATTTTAAATAAATCATTAACAAGTAATATTAGTTACGTAATCTTTTATAGAAAATTATATTAAGGGTTTTCAATCCTAAGCTACGGGTTATGAATCCTAAACTAAGGGTTTTCATTCCTAAAATATAAAGATGAGTTAAATAATTAACAATTAGTTAGGATACAATTAGTATAAATAATTAATAAATAAACAAATAACTAACAAATCAAATAATTAACAAGTTATTATCATATATTTAATAAATAAACAATTAAGTAACTAATCAAAAAATTAATAAATTATTATCGTATATTTAACAAATAAACAATTAATTAACTAATGAAACAAAACAATTAAGAAATTATTAACAAATAAACAATTGGCTTAGCAAAAACAAAATAAATAATTAGCCGGTCTAACAATTGAAATAGCTAGTCTAACAATTAATAAATACTTAAGTCGCTAATCCAATAATTAACAAATACTAAATAAACAAGCAATAAATAATTAACTAATTAACAATAGATAAACAAATAAAAAAAAAAAAAAAAAAAAAACCAAAAAATGGGCAGTCCCAACAGTGCACGGACTGCCCAAAAAACGCAAAAAAAAAAAAAAGGAAAACGAGTAATCCACCACAGTTATACAATGACCATGCTTAGATAATAATATATTTAACAATGTAATAGAAAATTTGTAGTGAAATACCTAGATTGAAGCTTTTTTGAGTTTTTGAAATGTGTTATACGCCGCTCTATTCCGAAATCCAACCTTAGAAACTTGTTCCTACACTTCAATATACCAAGAATATTGAGTTTTGGATTGAAAAATAACACGAAATTATAGTTTTAAGGGGGTTGGGACCACTGAAAAAAGGGGTTAATGGCGGTGGGAGAGGAGACGTCGCGATCTGGTGGGGAAGATGAGGGGCCGATTTATGGTCCCTCATTCACGCACGAATTTCGTGCGTGAAAGGCCAAAAGTGAAATTTTGCACTTTGGTCCTTTCACGCACGAAATTCGTGCGTGAATACTATTAATGGAATTTTTTTTTTTTGCACTAGTTTGGTACAACTTTTTATTTTTAGTGCTACTTAAGTCGCGGACTCATTCCATCGCCATGTCTATAGAATTCTCTTAGATTTTACTGGTAGTGGATGCTCATTAACAACTAATGATATTAACAACAACAAAAAAAAAAAAATGGTGGGCTCATATATATTAAACAACAATTAATATTAAAAAAAAAATGCAGGCCTCATATTAAACACCAACTAAAGAAAAAAAGTGGAACTCACCACATCCAAACTCACGGGGAAAAAAAAAGTGGACCCCATATTAACAAAATCAAACAATATTAAAAAAAAAGTGAATCCTATTAAAAAAACAAATAATGTTAAAAAAAAATACTTAGAAAATCAAACAATTAAATCAATAATGATGGACTCATTGTCACATGCGTATCAGCCCATTAGTGAGAGCAAATGAAATTATTGTACAACAACATACTTAAAATACTCATATATTAAAATAAGATAGAATTTAATTACTTTCTCATTTTTTCCTTACTCTAATAAATGTGAAAAAAGATTAATGTCATAAAAGAAAAAATAATATTAAATGGAGATCAAATAATTAATAAGGTAAATTAGTGAAATTATAATTCTAATTGACGTTTCCTTTAAAAAACTGCGTAAAAAACAACATAAGAAGTAAAATGAGTTAAACAAAAAATATTTACTAAAAATTAAAAAATAGAAGTTCTTCATGGCCCCATATTAAACACCAAGCAATATTAAAAAAAAAAGAGAAGAAAAAAAAGTGAAACCCACCACATACAAACTTACGGGAAAAAAAGACCCCATATTAACAAAATCAAGTAATATTAAAAAAACAAACCATGTTAAAAAAAAAAAGTGCTTAGAAAATCAAACAATTAAATCAATAATGATGGATTCATTGCCACATGCGTATCAACCCATTAGTGGGAGCAAATGAAATTATGTACAACAACATACTTAAAATACTTATATATTAAAATAAGATAGAATTTAATTACTTTTTCATTTTTTCCTTACTCTAATAAATGTGAAAAGAGATTAATGTCATAAAAGAAAAAATAATATTAAATGGAGATCAAATAATTAATAAGGTAAATTAGTGAAATAATAATTCTAATTGACGTTTCCTTAAAAAATCGTGTAAAAAACAATATGACAAGTAAAATGAGTTAAACAAAAAATATTTACTAAAAATTAAAAAATAGAAGTTCTTCATTTAAATAGAAAATCAAATTTCTACTTTGTTTCATTTTAAACATGTAAAATTAATATAATAATTTGAATTAGAATTATCCAAATCAAAATTTGATAAAAAAATTATATGTATTACTTTACTATTACTACTATATAGAAGAGCCGATTTATAGAGGCAACATCGTCGTCCGTGTTCGGTCCAATTTTTTTATTTAAGGGCAAAAAAATGACGTTTTATACTTTATATTACCAACTCTTCTAAAAAGTAGATAGAAATAATTTATTATATTTCTATTTTCTACTATATAAAAGCATCAGTTTATCCATGCTTCGTCGACGGTCACTCTTAAAAAAAAAAAAAAAGGTTGGACCCCACCCTCTCTAAACTCATGAAAAAAAAAGTGCACCCCACCCTCTCCAAACTAATGAAAAAAAAGTGGACCCCATATTAAAAAAAAGAAAAGAAAAAAGGCAACGTCAAAAAAAAAAACGTGCACCCCATATATTAAAAAATCAAATAATATTCATGTAATTCCCAAAGTATCCCCATCAAGTCAATAATAGTGGATTCATTGCCACATGCATATTAACCCATTAGTGAGAGCAAATGAAATTATTGCACAGCAAAAAACATGGACCCCATATTATTACTTTTCTTCAAAATATTTAATTGTTGTATTTTCTATTCCGTCATGTCATTTATTTGTTATGTTTACTAAAATAAACATACTTAAAATATATATATTTTAAAAATAAGATACAATTTAATTACTTTTTTATTTTTATTCTTACTCTAATAAATGTGAAAAGAGATTAATATCAAATGAAGTTCAAATAATGAATAAGGTAAATTAGTCAAATTATAATTTTAATTCACGTTTCCTTAAAAATTCATGCAAAAGACAACATGACAAGTAAAATGAGTTAAACCGAGAATATTTACCAAAAATTAAAAAAATAGCATTTCTTCTTTTAAATAGAAAATTAATTTCTACTTTGTTTCGTTTTAAACATGTAAAAATTAATTTAATAATTTGAATTAGAATTATCCAAATCAAAATTTGATAAAAAATAATAATTATTTTACACTTTTAAATTAATTATTATTTTTTATCAAATTTTGATTTGGATAATTATAATTCAAATTATTAAATTAATTTTTACATGTTTAAAAAGGAAACAAAGTAGAAATTAATTTTCTATTTAAACGAAGAAATGCTATTTTTTAATTTTTGGTAAATATTCTCGGTTTAACTCATTTTACTTATCATGTTGTCTTTTGCATGGTTTTTTAAGGAAACGAAGAAATGCTATTTTTTAATTTTTGGTAAATATTCTCGGTTTAACTCATTTTACTTGTCATGTTGTCTTTTGCATGGTTTTACTTGTCATGTTGTCTTTTGCATGGATAATTCTAATTCAAATTATTAAATTAATTTTTACATGTTTAAAACGAAACAAAGTAGAAATTAATTTTCTATTTAAACGAAGAAATGCTATTTTTTAATTTTTGGTAAATATTCTCGGTTTAACTCATTTTAATTCAATTTTAATTGAATTAAAATTGAAAGTATCAACTGATGCTTAAATATTGCTCAAAGAGAGGAAAATAGTTTTCTTTTAAAGAAGTCTTCTCTTTTAAAAAGTATTGATAAATTTTCGTAGCAAGTCTTCTCTTTTAAACAAGTTTTAGATACGGAGCACAAACTACAATGCTATATTAATCGTATTTTGAACATAGGAATATATATATACATATATTATCACTATCTAAACACAACTACATAGATATAGATATACTATAATCCGAAGTATTGGGCCCGTGCGCAGCACGGGCATGGGCCATCTAGTAATAATAATAACATTTTTTTGCGCGGAGTGCCCTTCTTTTGGGGTGGTCTTTAAATTTTGCCCCTCATATTTGAAATGTTTAAATTTTGCCCTTCGGCTAACACCCATAGGTCCGGACCCGGCATACTTATGCCAAGTCTGCCCATAAGGCATAAGTATGCCGGGTCCGGCATAACTTTGGTAATTCCTTCACAAGTGTATGCCGTTGGGGGCATAGCGAAATTTGAACTCTGCCTTGCGAATTTTTTTTTAAAATTTTGACTCGCGCGCGTGGTTCGAACACGGAACCTATGGGTTTATGCGAAGGGCAAAATTTAAAGATTTCAAAATATGAGGGCAAAATTTAAAGACCACCCCAACGAAGGGCAATTCCGCGAATTGCCCTAATAATTTAACTA
>NC_081344.1:35314436-35331525 GCF_029784015.1 Lycium ferocissimum | reverse complement strand
ACTTAGAGATAGTGCGGAGCTATGCGGTGAAGGCACAAGCGGATGAAGAGACATGCGATCGGAATCGTCGCTTTGTGGAATATCGAGGTTAGGGACAAAGGTGATGGTGAAGATCCCGAAGAGATACATATTTGCGAGGGTCCATGACCCCTTTATTTGCAAAAATACATTGGACCTCTTGTCCATTGAGAGCGCATTGGAAAGGTAGCATACGGGTGGATACTGACTTGGTGGAAGATTCATCCTGTGTTCCATGTCGATCTTTTAAAGCCTTTTCGAGAAGACGGAAGACCCTTCGCGAAGCCGACTAACAATACCCGGCATTCGAGGCCCCTGACAAAGAATCGGGGAAAAGAGTAGTAGAAGCCATCCTCAACGATCGAGTCATACATGCCTCAAGAAAAGATCACCAAGAGTTCCTGGTGAAATGGCTGGGATGTGACGCAGAAGAGAATACGTGGGAAAGGGGCACCAGCCTCAAAGCCTACAAGCACCTGATCGATGAATACCTTGCAAGTAAGGCGCCGAGGACGTCGCCAACTCAGGTGGGGGAGAATGTCATGGGCGGCTTTCCAGCCATGCCCCATGACCCCTTGGATGCGCCCTATGGCGCCATGGCAAACCTCTCAGTGCCTAGCGCCATGGACGGCCCCGTGGCCTCGGATGCCCCAAGTGACAAGGTTGCTTCTGCCTATGTCACCCCATCAATGTCCCTCGCTCGCGCCCCTACGCTGGCCGCGCCCCAACGCGTGCCCAGCGCCCAGTGACAGCGCGGCCTGCTGCGGTGCGGCGCTCGCCGCCCCGGTGTGCGCGCGCGCCTGCGCCCCCACGCACGCACAGTGCCACGATCGAGGGTGCACATGGACCTGCTCTAGTTAGGTCTCTTTTGTTGTAAATATCTCTTTTGTTGTAAATATAGAGTAGTTTACCTTATGTATTTTTGGTTGTGATTCTCTAGCGAATTTATGTCTAGTCCTGTAACTTGGGTTTTTATTTTTAAAGCATTATTAGGGGGGATCAAGCAATCAAAACTTTCAAGCAAGTAATCAATTTTCTGTACTGGTGTCTCTCCCCCTCGACACCTCATTATGTCTTCATTGTAATAGCTTTCATTAATGCAAACAAGCTCTCTTTCTTTCTCATTCTCAATTCACTTTTCTCGTTCTCTCTCAATCGCTTTTGGCATTGATTTTCCCGCACGGCACCGACTCGTGCTAGCGTGCGGAGGGGACCCCGGTTGGCGGACAGTAACCTTGGAATCATCGGTTGCTTAGCCTTACGTCGCCCTTCCAAGAAGTCTCAGGAAGGCGCCGCGTAACAGCCTGTATGCGGGCAATATCCATACCTGGCTAGGCCGCCATCACCAAACAACTATCAATCATGTACTGGTCCAACCCTACTATATATCGGTGCATCCGGTCTCATGCCGTAAGAACATACGCAGCGCATATCGGCCGCCGAATCGAACTCTAAGCTGTAATTCGGGGTCCGATCCCTTCGCTTCAATTGATAATGTGTCCGTCTACCCCCCCCCGGCTCGCCCTCACCTCCGAGGCAGAAACGGGGCCAGGAAGGCCTTCGAAACTCGCCCCCATACGGCCGGAGGGCACCTCGCCCTCCGGACGCATCCACGACTCATACCAATTAGTCGCCACATCGTGCAACCGGCATGACGTCATCTCAACCGACTCGTCTCGTAAGACCGATCAATCGCAGTACGCCGCATCTCTGCCGGATGAACTCACGAGGGTCCTCTGCGGGCTTTGACCCGAAAAACTCGGTGGCCCACAAAGTAGAAAATCACGGCCCTCCGATCACGCCCGTTCGCACGATCATCCCCTCGCTCCCCGGCCCCGCGGACCTCGCCCGCTACCAACCGAGGCAATAACCGGACCGCTCTCGCAGGTCCCATCATCCGCCCCCGTCCGTGGGGGGCCGAGGTACCCCGTACCGGTGCCGCGGGAGCCGGCGTGGAGCCGCCCCCGTGCCGCACTCCGGGTCGCTCCAAACCCCTCCGAGCACCGGCGGCGTAGCGTAACCAGCGCGCGGAGGCACATGCCTCGGCTCAATCCGGGCACGAGCCCTAGTAGTCATCCGGGCTCGCTAGTCTCGCCTCGCCGTAGACTTGCCTCGGCAGGCCCGTGGCCTTCCTCGGAGGCATCGGCGAAAACATAACATTCCGTCGAAAAGAGTCATCCCGATAACACGGCCTTTATCGCACGATCTAAGATCGTAAAGAAAGATGACATCCTAAATGTCCGTAGCCTCGCCGTTTATAGATGTGGTGCACAACACACCGATAAACAAGACTCATCGGACACCCGGTCGTAGACATTCCGAGGACGAAACCATTCGTCACGACCCAACCCCGTAGCCGTGACTAGTGCCCGAGCCGGGCACCAAAACACATTCATAAATCCGAGTCGCAAACGGATATGGCATATACGGACATAAATATCAAACGCCGTCTCGTATTATATCAAACCCGCAGTACATATCTCAAACGACCATATATATATATATCAGAAGCCGACAAAGCTATCAAATGGCACAACGGCCCAAAAATGTACAAATGCAAGCCGACGAGGCTGCCACGGCGAATAGGATCGCCCAAAACATAATATATACAAACACACCTGTACAGAAGTAGGGACAACCCACAAACATGTCCACAGACCTCTAAACAGACGAATAGAATCATATGACGGGACGCCCCCCCCCCCCCCCCCCCCCCGTACCCCTGAACAAATATATACAAATGCAACGAACGGATATATACCAAAAATGTGAGCTCGAACGAGGGGAGCACTCCAAACAGTGAGAAAAAGGGTGTCCTAAACTGGTGGATCACCGAACTGCGCGTCTGTACCTGCTGGCATGAAACGCAGCCCCCGAAGAAAGGGGGTCAGTACGAAATATGTACTGAGTATGCAAAGCAGAAAATTAGTATACAAATCTGAGTCGTAATCGAAATAGAGGTACAAAAAATAAATGCATTTCCAAAATATCAAAATGTTACTTCAAAATATAAATCATGCATAGGGCACAGGAAATATGGTCGCCCGCCTGTCGATGGCGCCATAACACAGCATAACACCAGAAAGTTTCAAATCTCCGTATCCCCGTCACATATCAAACACAGCATATCTCCATACACAGCATAACACCAAATATAGCGGAACCCGGCCCTTGAGCGAGGAGCTCGGTGAACCATAAACACAGCATAACACCGGAGTATAACAAAGTGCGCACGACAACGTAACCGGCCCGGACTCGGCGAAGGATATAACGTAATGCACGAACGGAGTCGTGAGTAACCATATGCATAAAATCATTATCATAGACTCAATAGATAAGTAAAATGATCATACTTAAAATTGGGATATTAGTCATATCATATTTTGTCAAAAGTCGTCAGAATTACAAAAGAAGAGTCACGGGGCCCACGGACGGGTGTTGACACGAGTCGGGCCCGCCTATGAAAAACATACTTATCATACATCATACAATCACCTACGAGCATATCGAGGCAATCCGAGCCTTTCTGTGAAAGAAACGAGCGTTCGTAGTTACGGAACTTTTAATAGCCAAACTTTTTGTGCAAAAGTTGAAAATCAAATATTTCAAAGGCATAAAGGCCAATATTTCATCATACTAACATACGAATTTCCAAGAAACGAATAGGAGTCATAAACATGCTCGGATTGTGAGAATAGAATTTCCTCGAGGCTCGTGTCATAGCCTATTTGTAACTAAGGCATGCCAAAGAAGAAAGAATGGAGCTTTACATACCTCGTACGCACTCAACGTTAGCTCAAACTCAAGATAACTCCAACCTACGTCTCGGGCTGCCCAAGATCTATAAACAAGTCATAATATGCCAAACATTAGCTAGAGACATTTGGGAATTTAATTCCAATTTAGCCCTTAATTCTACAGAAATTTGGGCAGCATTTCCCCTGTAAATAGGCCACCCCGAGAATTTAACTCGGCCAAATCAATCAACAACAACAACAACAACAACCAACCTAGTAACATCAATAACCAATCCGAAAGGCAATACAACAATAATAACTCTCTTTTCCATCATTCAACAACATTCATAAATTCAATTCAACGGCTTACCTTCAAGCCAACATCGACGCTTATACATTCAAATACTAACCCGAACCCATACCAACAATATTTAAAGACATTCCAATCAATTCATACAACATTTCCAACAATCCAAAAATTGCTCCAATCTACCCGAAAACAGCCCCCCAAACCCGAGACACCCCTATAACATATTCCTCATTTCCAAACTATGATTTGCATCAACAATTCACATTCTAGCAATGCTATTCTCATCAATATACAAATTACATCAAATGTACAATAACCTCCAATTCAGTCCGCAACCATTACAACATCAATTTGAGTCATTAAACATTCATTTCCAACATAGAATTCATAACGACGACGACTAAAACATTAAGCGATATTAATTCGTTCATTATCATATAATATGACCCATTTTCGGCCAACATACCAACATGCACATATGGATAATTCTAATTCTTTTCTTCACACTACAACCATCAACATACTATATAGAACTTAATTCATCACTTCAATATAACACAACACACACACCTCACACGGCCAAACTTCTCTCATGTGGCCTCAACTCTAACATACTATATTTCATGAATTTCCTCCATTTTAACATACTACAACATGCATACAACCTTTATAACGCATAAAACATAATTGATTCTTACCTTTCTTCTTCAACTCCCAATTTGCCTAGGGTTTGCGATCTACACAACGGGTGATTGGATGACCCGAACAATGCTTCCACGCTACTTAGGGACCTCAAAATAGTGGGTTTGCATCAACAAAATAATTTTGGAAGGGCTTGAATGAAAGTTGGTTTTCTCCTCCACTTGGCCGAGAGCCTCTTTCTCTTCAACTTCTTGGTTCCTTTTTTTTTTATAAGTGTTGGATGAATAAAGATGACTTAGAAGTCATCTTTTAAGTCTCCACAATAGTTGCACATGTGTATGGCCCACACTAATGTGTTGGAGCAATTAAAATTGAACACAAAATGGGTGGGCCAACCACCACACTTACACGGCTACAACATGGAAAAATGGATGATTTCCAACTTCCAATTATATCACTTTTGGTCCCAAATTTTCCTAATTGTTCCATGCCAACAAATTCATGCACAACTTATGTCCAAAAATAAAATCGAAGGTCCAAAGTCTCGACTTTGCATCCCGAAATGGTTTGGTCCTTAACTTATCATAATTAATCCGGATTGTTCCAATGTACAAAAATACGGGATATAACATTGTATTTCATGCTTTACATGCTCAGTACATATTCCGTACTAACCCCCTTTCTTCGGGGGGCTGCATTTTATGCCCGCAGGTACATATACTCGTTTTGGTGATCCGCCAGCTTAGGATTTCCATTCAGCTGTCTTGGAGTGCTCCTTTGTTCCTGAGCCTAGATTTTGGTACGGATCCTCTGATTGTATATATGTGTTTATCCAGGGGCACGGCGGGGCCCTGTCCCGTCATATATTCTGTTGTCACTCTTAGAGGTCTGTAGACATATATGTGGGTCGGTATATAGTTGCTGCTTAGTCGTGTATATATGACTTATGTTTTGGGACGTTCCCATTCGTAGTGGCAGCCTTGTCGGCTTGCACGTATATAGTTGGGACGTTCCCCTATATTATGACAGCCTTGCCGGCTCGTATGCGATGTTATCCGTTGATGTTTGTAACTCCCCGGAGACGAGGTTGTTATGATATGTATAGATATGCGGTATCGAGACGACGTCATGCCTTTATATATACATAAGTTCTTTATTATGTAAGTTGTGAATGATTATAGCAACAGGTGTATATGAGTGTCCAGCTCGGGCACTAGTCATGGCCTAAGGGGTTGGGTCGTGACACCTTCCCACCTCGGTAGAAGAATCCTTAACTCAACGTTCACAATCAATAAAAATAATAGCGGAAAAAGCAAAATGACGTAACGCTCACAGTATAATATAATATAAATAAGTGCGAAAGTAAATGAATCCACCTCAGTATCTGATCTGGTCATACAAGAGCATCTAAATCTGAATACTAAGGTCTGAATAATAATACATAAATGTCTCAAATTATATCTTGATAGAAAAGTAAGACATAAGCATAGAAGAGTCTTCGAGGTCAGCGAACGTCATGCTCACCCTGGAAAACTCAAGTGGAAGCTGAAGAGTCGATTAGCCACGAGTCAGAGAAGTAGATCCGGCCTGATACTCTACATTCATAAAAGAATGCGACAAGTGCGGTCGACAAACAACGATCGGTAGGCATCATAGGTCGACTAAGCATAGTTAACACAATTCAGAAAATAACGCAGATAAACAAGTAAACCAATCACGCATGAAACACTATAATCGTAACTGAGTATCAGCCAACACCTATATAAGTATCTAAACCCCAATATAATAGGTCTGAGTATATTCGATCCTGAAATAATCACCATAATAGAATCATCACAGTCTAATCATCAACAACACAATCGCCACAATACAGTCATCACGACATCTCACTCAAGTCATAATGCAATGCAATGCAATAATGGTATGAATGTGATGCCATGCCATGCTATGCAAATTAGGGGTATTCATGCACTCAGGACGAAAATATCGACGTCTCGGTAGCACAACCCAGTGTGACTCGTGAAGTCTAAGTCCCACCTGTCCCGGATCTTTGCCAAACAGACAGACGGGACCCTGGCTAATTGCTCACAGGGGGAGTCTCACCGGCACCGCTCTGGGGGACCCGTGGAGCCCATGCACTACAATCGATTTCGGAATAACATCGAAATCCGCCATGCAACAACGATGCCCCAATATAACCATCACACATCGGCCTCCTCACAATCACTTAAAAGAGTTGTCAAATATCAGTTTCATAAATCAACGATTCCGGAATTGAATATCGTACATCGGCCTCCTCACAATCACTCAAGTAAAAGAGTTTATCAAGTGTCAGTTTCATATAAACAACGATTCCGGAAGGGATCTTCGGACATCGGCCTTTTTCACAATCACTCAACTAAAAGAGTTTATCAAATATTAGTTTCGCTCAATCAACGATACCGGATCATCACCGGATATCGGCCATGCATGATAAATATGAGAGAATGCGTGCAATGCATATATTAATCATTAACCAGCAAGCTCAATATCACAAGTACCTCAACGGGGTACACCAACAATGCATCACATCACAATACCAACAGTGGGTATGCCAACATATATAAATCAAGTACCAACAGCGGATGCGCCAATAATATATCAATAATCTCAAGTACCAACAATGGGTACGCCGATAATATATCAAAGTACAAATACCAACAACGGGTATGTCAATCCTATCCGAATAAAGACAACAAGCGACATTCGTTATCTACCAACTACACATGGCATCAAGCCAACATAATTAAACAATCAAAGACATATAACGGGGTGGCTAGTCCCAACACACATCAGGGCCCAACCTAAGGCAATATCCATCCCAACTTCACACCCGAAGGTTCACATGCTGTCTCCGACATTATAATCTAAATATGTGATTCACTATACTAAGTCTCACCAAAGGTAAACCATAACCTACCTGGACTGCCGAACCGCAACATCAAGAAGTCACTCTATCGCCTTGCCCTTCCTCTGAAGCTCATAACCAAAGTAGTCTAAGCATAATTGAATTCTGTATTATAAATCATGAAGAATGATACTAATATTGCTATGATATCAATTAGGTCCATTTTAACCCTAGAAATTGGGGAAACGGGCCCACAAGGGCGAAACGGGAAATTCACGGGCAAAATACCAAATTTAATCTTAGATAATCATAACCTAATCATTAATTGTTGATTTATCTCAAGAATTATCCCCAAATCTGATTTCTAGTAAAAACCCCCAAATTGGGTATGAACCCTAATTCTCCAAATTCAAAATTCAACGTTAAAAGTGAAAGATATATGATTATTAAGCTTAGATTCATCAAGTTTGATCATCAACATCATCAATTTATCATATAGGACCCTAAGGGAAAACCTCCCAAAACCCTTCTTCAAATTCCAACTCTAAGGGATTGTAAATGGGAAAGGGGGAATTCTAAGATGATTGTGATTAAGGAAGAGTAACGGATTGGACAAAGTTTTACCTCCAAGAATATCCTCAATTTGTCTCCAAGGACAGCTTTCCCAAGCTCCAATATCGAGATATGATATAATGAGCGTCTAAGACTTATTTGAGACACATTTAATGAAATGTCACTGCCCCTCACCGCCAGGCAGCTGGAATGCCGCTACGGCGGTTGGGCTACCACCGCAGCGGTATGGCCTCTATTACCCATCACCACCCCAGCGGTCATCACACCACCACTGCGGTGCTGCTGGGTAGCGGCACCAGACCACAGATTTCCCAAATTTCTCTAAGTCTTCAATCAAATTTTTAGGTTATTCCCCAGGCCACCTGCTCACAACCCGACCACCTAAACCCATACAAAAATACGCTACAAACGCGCTCGTGGTCTCAAAATTTCCAACGGAGGTCTCGTTAATCGAATCAACCACCGGTGCCTACATCCCATTTCCCATCCAAAGTCCCGAAATGCACCAAAATGCATTGGGAACCAAACCAATCATGTATATAGGTTCTAAACAACCATCCGGACCTCAGAGTTGATGAAAATCTGGAAAAGGTCCATTTGCCCAAAAGTCAACCTTGGGTCAAAAGTGAGTCAATTACTGCTCGGAAGTGGCGAAAGTGCAAAAAGAGCTATAACGACCAAACGGGTTGTTACACCCTGAATTCCATTCTTTTTCTGAACTGCCTTGTGCTGGGAGGAAATGTATTAACTTGGATAAGCATCATATGCCAAATCTAAGGATCAGTAATGCAAGGGATTAAGTTTACTAAGCAATGCATGACTATATTGGAGAATCAGGTATTCACTTTTTTTCAGTGTGTGGTATTAGCTTGGCTCATCCTACTGAAGAGATATCAATACCATATGAACATATAGAAATGCATTTCTGTAAGTAACACACGTTGAAGACTAAGAGTGGTAAACCTAAGTTCTCATTTCCCTATAGAATCTATACAGTTAGGAAGAGTTAGTTTTGTGAGATTTAGGTTGTTTGAGTATGGAGGCATACTCCTATTGGTTTTGTTAGCTAAGTCCCTGGTGAGAGCTTTAAGGGGCATATGATTAGCGTCAATCAAATATTCAAATACTACTTACACAAAACATACAAGATTGAGCTACTTAGAGACTGTGGAAGCCTGATTTTTCAGTATCTTAACTGAAAAATTATATCGATTATGGGTAAATCTACTCTATCCAAGTCAGATATTGAGATTAGTAAGCTTTAAAAAAGAAGAATTCATGGAAATGAAGCTATTCAAGTTCATTCACAAGCTTATAAAGATGCAAAGACAAGGAAGTTCAAACTGTAAAAATTCAACCAAGAGGAAGATTACCTTAGCTGCTGGGTTGAGATTTGCACGCCAATTGCTGATGTTCGGAGTTAATCTGGCCGGAATTGACTTTGAGAAGAATCAACTTTTGGGGTTTTTTGTTGGTTTTAGTTCCTATGACCTTCTAGATCTGTCACTTGTTTTATTTTGTGTCTTTTCCTATGAACTTCTAGATTTGTCACTTGTTTTATTTTGTGTCTTTGTTTTGTTTTGTCTGTACATGTATATTATTAATAAAATATCCACCTGTTAGGTGGTCAATTATTTTTAAAAAAAAAATTGGCGACCTAGTCGTTGAAATTTCCGCAGAAATATTCTACACGTTTTTTGCACACACTCTGCACGTGTATTTATTAGTGTTTTATTAAAAAAAAAAAAAAAAGAATTGCTATATATATATATATATATATATATATATATATATAAATTCTGTCATGATTATATAGATGTTTAGGTTGTTAATGTATAAAATATATAGTTGGCATGTAAATAAGTTAGTTTGATAAAATTTGAATACCTTTGATTTCCCATAACTTATATCTTCAATCATGCAACGAGAAGGAAGTCTCTAATGATGTCTATCAGCCAAATCTTGAACTTCTCCAAAGAAGCCATAAGAAAGATCAACGACAAATGAACATTTTGGTCCAGAATTTTCTATAACGATCTGTCCGGTCGTTATTTAATACCTCGCAAAATCCGCACCTGATCTAGGCCTATTATCTTAAATGGTAAGCCCCATGGGGTGTTTAAATGATTAATAGTGGGAAAATCAATTTCACAGAGAGTTAAAAATCGTGGGCCCAAGCAAAAGTTGGTCCGCCACAGCCGACAGAATGCCGCTACAGCGATCTCGCCATAGTGGACATGGTGCCGCCACAGCGGTCTCACCATAGCGGAACTGATGTTCGCCGCAACGGACGTCACAGGCCAGAATGCGCGTTTTTCCATACTTAGTTTTATATTTCACCCTCCTTTTTAACAAAAGACCCTCCAAGGCTGCTATTAGGTTTTACATGAAGAAAAACCCTTCACACCAAGAAAAAGAGGCTTCTCCAACATTCTCCATATCTTTCCTACAACTATCATCTCTCATGGATTCAGATAAGGGCTGGGAGGGCGAGTATTTCATGGAAGTTCGAATAGTTGTTCGTCATCGAGATAAGTTGCGATTTACTTGAGTTAGACTTTGATTAGTGAATATATACATATAGAATTGACGGGAGATTGCATGATTTGATCTTCGGACATGGAGTTTGGATGGATATGCTCATAATTTAACGGAAGCTTATGTGTATATAGTAACTAGGGTAACATTGAGTATATAATTGGGTACTAAGTTCTACAATTGATGATGTTTATGCGTTACGAATAGGGAGTGATTGTTTGTCATTGTTAAAAAGGGTTATCCCGTATTTTAGAGCAATTATTCTCACGTATATTTAATTTCCGCATTGATTGTCGAGTAAATTTGTAATATTCATTATGGTTGTCCATTCGTGTCAATAAAAATGGTTGAATTGGGTGAGTTGGAACGAAGGCATAATAGTGTACGCCGTCAAGGCATATTTTATGACATTGATTCATTCGTTAGCATCGTTGCATATAATTGCGTGTGATTATGGAACAAGGCATGGAGAGGAAAGTCTGAGTAAGCATCTTTTGTGTTATCCGGTGTTTATGGCTGAGTTGGGTTGAGCATGCGGTACTACTTGGTAATCGATCATTGGAAGAGATGCAAAGAATCGATATATATACATACATGAACAGGCACATTTGATCGAGGGTAAGGATGTGGCCTAGTTGTGAGCTCGGGTCCTAGGAGTGGATCTAGAACGAGTGGTACATGGACACCATGAGTCTCCTGCAGGTCATGACTTCTAGGCAATGACACCAGTTAGCATGTGTGTACAATGTGCATTTGGCCATTGCATTGCATTATAACTTCATATCCTCATATTGCATACTGTCATTCTATTAAATTATTCTGTGCATCTCCTATAATTGTGTGGTACTTTCTGAGGGATTTTGATCATTCATGAAGTTGTTAGCTTAGGAATGAATTGTTAAGTTTCAAGGTTCTGCATTTAATCTGATGGATTAAAAGAGTTCCAGTGTTGATGGAAGTGTGATGAATATGTTCCATGGATGCGTTATACCCTAGCGAGTGAACCAGATAAAAGGCTCTAAGGCTAAAAATCAAGAAGTAGACGTTAGTGTAACAAAGAGATAGGACTAAATTAGTTGGCCCTAAAGGAAGTACGGAATAGAACTACACTTAACTAGTTAAATAACCGGTAATACTGTGAGAATAAGAGAACCAATATAACTAGGAGTTAGAGAGGTGAGTTCGTTTTGGGGTAACTATCTATATCGGGAGTCCTGGGGGCGTACGTTGACTTATCTGTTTATCTTGTTGATTTTACATTGTGTTGCGTGAACTAATCTTAGTCGACCTATGATACTTAACAGCTCGGATACATGTGGTGTACTGATACTACTCTTGTTACATCCTCTTGGGGTGTAGATGTGTTGCAAGTTATAAGTTGAAGTTTCTCCTTGTGGATTCCCGGACATCTTCCTACAGCCTTGCTCATCTCATTCCAGGCAGAGGCTGTGTTGTTTATTTTATTTATCCTTGTGTAATAGGAGCTCTTGTACATGTCTAGACTAGATCCCGGGAATTTTTTAGTTTTCTTGTATCAATAACAGAGTCATCACGAGTATTTACCTTTAATTTGTAATCGTTAAGTATTTTGTTGTTGATAAAACTGTTTGAATATTGGGTTGGTTGGTAAGGGTTCGCCTACTAAGTAGTAACACGGTAGGTGCCCGCACGGCCCATAAGTTGGGTCGTGACAGTTTCACAGTATCTAATCATAACATATTTTTGAAAATCAGCCAAAGGTGACAAACTATGAATTTCCTCGAACACCTAAACCAACAAAATGTTTTTAAGGTTAGTTTTTGTAAGTTTCCAAACTTAATTTGTCAAGGAAGAAAATAGAACTTTTATGGTGTGAATACAGTAGAAATAGCACTCGCTGGACACTTTTATGTCCTGTCATTAAAAAGTTATCATTATCATGGAGTTTGAAATTTTACGAATGAAACTCCATGATAATGTCTTGAAGTTTCATATATGAAATTTGAAACTCCATGTCAATGAATGTTTTTCAATTACAATGACTGAAAAGTGGCTTAGGCAAAATTATATGAATTGAACGGGATTTAGCTTCGACAATTGTATCCTCCCTCCAGCAAATAAGGTGGAGCGGGCAAGGCAGAGAAGACAGAAAAATGTGAGCTTGTAATTTTACCCACAAATACACACCAGTTAGAAAGGCCCAACTCCTTTGATTTTATTGGCAATGCCAGTGACTTCAACTGTGCTAGCTTTGTTAATCCTTGTTGAAAAAAGTTCATCCACTCATCCTGCAGAAAGAGAAAGGAAAATTAGGAAATTGAGATACTATACTCGAGCAAAGCTTAGACACTAAGAAAATGTTTAAACTCTTTTTTAGATTTTAAGAAAAAGCAATTCTATATACCTTGATTGAAAATAAAATGAATAGTCAATAGTGAATAGTCATTTCACAAACAACTAAGGGATTATCTATAAAAGAAATAGTACTTATTCACTTGATCCAGTTATAACTATTGCTTTAAATCTTTAAATTTAGGACCATAATTGAGTAAGACAAAAGAAAGGGACTATTTGAACTAGTCGACCGAAAATGTAGAACTTAAAGTTTAATTTTTTAATTTTTTATCTCGATACTGGCTTTGAAGATTAATTCTTACTTGAGGCGTTTTTGTGCAAAACATGTGCAGCTAGAAAATATGCAACCTTCTAGTATATATTTAGACTTTCAGTTTCTTATAGAAGATATTTAATCTATTAGAGTAAAGTTAAGAAGAGTATATCTCTATGCCCGTCAAATAAATTTAAAAACTACATTAATAGAAAGAAACACAAGAAATAGACATGTTAGAGAGAGGATATTTGAGTACGCTTAGAACAAAAAGAGATCAAAGAGTGAGAGAAAGTTAAACGAGTACTTGCAAGACATCGACCGGCAACTGATAGTAGAGACAAATTGAGGTATGATCATTTTGTAAGTTGGAGTATTCAACTGTAAGTAGAGGCCAAGTTTAAGTGTCTATTTATGTATTATGTCATTCCTAATCTCAACTTAGCAGGACATTGGACAAAAATTTGTGAAACAGTAGTGAAGCTAAACCGACTATATCTGCAACAAACCAAATATTGGGAGAGGTTAAAGTCAACATGTATACTAGTTTTATTGATGAAAATGCCAGAGCATGAATTGGGTGTGTGGTTATGGATAGTTCAGGAAATCTGATTATGGCTTTTTTCTTTTTCTATCCAATGCAACAGTAATGATAAAGTTGAAGCATTAGTAGTTAAGTTTGGTGAAAACTTGATCCCTTTTATTGTTGCTAACATGTTTATCAACAAGGATATTAATAATTAAGTTGATCAAGATCATCCCTGATACTTCTCCTATTTTCAATGATGGAACTTTTAAAATATCTTACTATTTTGGAGAAGCCAACCAGGTGGTGGATTATTAAATTAAAATTGAACATCTTCTGGTGAAAATAGTATCTTTTACAACTCTCTACAACAGTTACCAAGAAAGGTAAAGGGACTATTTAATTTCAACTAGATAGATGTTTTTTTTTTGTTAATCAGATACTTCATATATGATATATAATAATTACAAAATAGTTAGGGCAGCGCTGCCTGTTGTTTGTCTTGGGTCGATACCCATTAACGGTACATCACAAAAAGGAACAAGTCTTTTGTCTTTTAAAAACAATGCCCACTACATCATCCAAATAAGCATCATTAACAAGAGGGGGGGGGATGGGGTAGAGTCTGGGTTCCTCAAAAAGTTGTTGCCTTCCTCCTTCCTTTGCCAACGGGTCTGCCACCTTGTTCAGCTTTCGGTATTCATGCTTTAGTACCGGATGCCCCAGCGCCCTAATTAATGACCTGCATTTAGAGTTAATATGGTTGTAAGGTAAGTGTCTATGTGTTATTATTTTTGTTACCTCTGTTGAATCAATGTTGACCTCAATTGATTTTAGATTATGCTCCACTGCTAGTCAAAGTCCCTGCATAAAACTGGTTAGTTCCGCAAGATCATTTCTAGTATGGGGTAGGTCTTTCATTTACCCCAGCACCCATTATCCATGACAGTCTCTTATCACTCCCCCAATTCCTCCCCTCCCTGGGTTACCAAAGCATGAGTCATCACTGGTGAGCTTATAGTGGTTTGGCTCAGGTGGTTTCCATTTGATATGAATTCTAGTTTTGGTTATAACTGTGGGGTTAGGGGTGCATACTAAGGACTATTCAATGGCTTGAATGTAAAGATGTCGAAAGGAAGGTTGGTATTTCTATTGAGCCAGATGCCCCAGACTAGGAAGGGTTCCCAGCTGATCAAATAGTCAATTCAAGGTTCTTAGGTCTGTCCCAGTTACTGGTCAAAGAGGAAAAACTGCTGAAGGTGGTTGTAGTAGCAATAGGTTTGGTATTATATTTAGAAACATTGTACCAGAAAAGTTTGCTAATACCACACTCAAAGAATATGTGATTAATATCTTCCTTGGGGTGACCATATTCCTTACAAGTTGGATTTATATTGAGATCAATGGAGTGCAGATAAGAAGAGGTGGGGAGCCTATTGTGGTTAAGTAGCCAGAAGAAGAAATTTTAAGCTTCCAGATCCAATTGAAGCTCATGACATAGGGTTGTGTTTGGTCAGGTGGGACACCATTCAGCAAAGAGTAGGCAGTCTTGGTACTGAAATTACCATTATTGGATAGTCTCCAAGGTTTGAATCCTCCTCAGTAAAGGAAGAGGTTTTATGTAGGTAGATAGATGGTTATTGCTTACTCTAAAAAAAAAAAAGAAATGAAAAATGTAACTTCTTTGTTAGTTAAAAGTTCATCATGCTTAGTATGAAAAAATTAATCTATAGGTTGATTCCTTCTTTTTTGAAGATTGAATATTTCAATATTACTTATGTTTTGGAGGTAAGGAACATGTAATCTTCTATTTTTGTAATCTTTTTCGTATTGAATAGACATGATAGGTGTCTAGCCTAAACACCACACCAAAAGCACGCTGCCTAAAAGTGAGGGCTTAAAATTTTAAAAAGAAAAATGAAAAAAAAAATCCTCAATCAACATTACAATTTTTTCCCAAAGGCAATAAAGAAGCACAAAAAAAGTTTTAATAGTCGAGAAAAGAGGAAGAAAATATACATGAATATCAATCTGTTTAAGTTTCTCAAATAAAAATGTGCAAAGCATGTTCAAGTTGGTTGAATATTGCCGAATAAAATACGACAATACTTAAATAAACATGGTACTTCATATATCATTTTTCAAATAAAATAAATCTTTAATACATCAAATTTCATTGTTCAATTTGAATTGAAAAGTTTAACTAGATAAGACGAGCAATTGAAAGCCTCCTTTATCTTCCCAGCAATATTTCACACAAGAGCTTTCATACTGGACAAGGAATTATCATCAAACTCATCGGGAAGAAAATTGAGATTTAGTTGGAATTGAACACCCAAAATCACAAGTGAACCAATTATTTTATCTGAATTAATTTGATCAGATAAAATAATGAGGCAAGAAGGAATTATCTCCACATTTGATATGCCTTCACAATTTAGGGCCGAGTTTATTTCTTTGCGGGTAACTAGGAATAAATTGCTTCTGATGAACTTGTATAACTCTCTCTCGAAGTGCCTTAGCATCTTGAAAAGGAGGCTGTTTTACAAAATGTAAATAAATTTGTTCTTAGTAAAATTTCCAACACCGTTGATAAAGAGAAATTAAAGCAGTCAAGAGATGTGTTTGTTTTCACGTACAGAACAATCACGGGCGGAAAAATCCACATTGTATATAGAAGATTTTTATTTTTATTTTTTTATGTATATATAGTGAGTTGAATCTCCATAACCAGGGGCCTAGTTAGGTGTGTCGGAGAGTGATCAATCGAACACCCTTCGTCAAAAAGTTAGAGCACTTGTTTAGAATTTTAAAGTCAAAATTTGCATTTTTTTTGCTCATTATTGAAAATGTTATAAAACTTAACTAGTTGTAACGACTCGTTTAGTCGTTATAGTGTTTGGACCCATTTAACCTTGTTGACCCTTCCGTAAGTCCCTTTAGTATGATCTATGACTTAATGAAGTCATTGGGTTGGTTTCCGCAAAGTTCGAGTGTAAATTGAGTCATTGATGGAGAAGCTAGTTATGTAAGCAAGTTAGAGTTGACCACAGTCAACGTCAGGATAGAATGACCCCGTGTCAATATTTTGGAAGTTCCAACATGTTAATATGATGATATTGAACTTGTCCACAAGTTTTGGTGAGGTTCCGATGAGTTTCAGATGGGTTTGGATTTCGTCGCGCTCGTATTCGATATTTTCGCCGGAGGTCGGTCGATAGAAACGGCTCTAGATTTATCATCCGACCTTTTTTGGGTGAGTTTTGAATCA
>NC_081344.1:35212143-35314336 GCF_029784015.1 Lycium ferocissimum | reverse complement strand
GAAACTTTTACGGTGTTATCTTTGTGTTATGGCGCCGTACAGTGAGCGACCGTATTTCACTGACCTTTTTATGCATGATTTATATTTTGAAGTAACATTTTGATATTTTGGAAATGCATTTACTTTACATGCCTCTATTTCGATTACGACTCGTATTTGTATACTACATTTTCTCGCTTTGCATACTCAAGACATATTTCGTGCGACCCCTTTCTTCGGGGGGTCGCGTTTCATGCCCGCAGTACGTACGCGCGCTCGGTGATCCACCGGCCAGACACCCTTTTGCCATTTGGAGTGCTCCCCCTCATTCCGGAGCTCACATTTTTGGTATATATTCGTTCGTTGCATTTGTATATATTTGTTCATGGGTACGGCGGGGCCTGTCCGTCATATGATTCTATTCGTCTGTTTAGAGGTCTGTGGACATGTTTGTGGGTTGTGCCTACTTCTGTACAGGTGTGTTTGTATATATTATGTTCTGGGCGATCCTATTCGCCATGGCAGCCTCGTCGGCTTGCATTTGTACATTTTTGGGCCGTTGTGCCATTTGATAGCCTTGTCGGCTTCAGATATATATATATGGCTGCGTTTGAGATATGTCTGTGACAGTTTGATATAATCTGAGACAGCGTTTGATATTTATGTCCGTATATGCCATCTGTTTGCGACTTGGATTTATGAATGTGTTTGGGTGCCCAGCTCGGGCACTAGTCACGGCCTACGGGGTTGGGTCGTGACATACAGTAAACAGGATCATACTGAAATAAAGAGTATAGAAAATTAGTACAATAACCAGAAAGCCATAAGGCTTGCCTCTGAAATATAAATCATGCGTGTCAATATCATACCCACCATTATGGACCGAGTGACATAAGTAAATAATCATCATGTACATATGCATATATAACATGTCCCGGCCCTCTAGTGAGGGACTCGGTGAATAGAATCATCATATGCCATCCTTGCTGCCATCCCCATATCATCATATCATCATGTCATCATATCATCATATACATATACATATACGTATAACGTGTCCCGGCCCTCTAGTGAGGGACTCGGTGAATAATGCAGTGGAGTTGCGCACGAATACGGGTCCTGGCCCGGGACTCAGTGAAAGAAGTAATAACAGCATGCACGAGCAGAGTAGTGAGAAACCATATGCATATAAATCATCGTTTCAGACTCAATAGGTAGCTAAACTAATCAACGCTCGAGGGTTAAAACGATAGTCATGTTAAATCCGTTCTAAATGCCATTCAGACTACGTTAAGGAGAGTCTCAGGGATCGTAGACATGTATTAAACCAATCCGAGACCGCCCATGAAAATTACGGACATTATTCGCTATAGAATCCTCTACGAACGTATCAAACCAATCCGAGACTGCTTATGAAAGATAGGGACGTTATTCATTATAGAGTCCTCTAGGAATCGGATCTCTTTATACATCACTTACTATCCAATCATACAAAAGACTCAAGGGCAATGGCTCGACCATATTAAGTAGGCTAATATCAAGAAGTGAATAAGAATCATAAACATGCTTGGAACTTATGAATAGAGTTACCCCGAGGCTCGTATCGTATCTTACTTACATCTAAGACATGCCAAAAGAAAGTAAGGATAGGCTTTACATACCTTGTTCGCTTTCTAAGCTAATCCGAACTTAAGTCTCGGGCTTCCCAAGATCTACGCAACGTCGGTAGATACCAAACATTAGCTATAGGTACTTAAGAATCCGGTCTAAGCTAGCACTTCATTTGAAGAAATTTGGGCGTGATTTCCTTTATAAATTCAACAAACCCCGAGAATTCAACTCGGCCCAATCATCAACAACAATACCAACAACCATATTAACAACATCAACAATTAATTCAAAACGTATTCTAACGTTAGTAACTTCCTTCTACATAATTCGACGGCACTTCATTTACATTGTAATCAACCACATACAACACCACCCGCAATCTTCCAAACTCAATAAGAATAACAACAACGCATTCCTCGCTTCCAAATTCTTGAACTATACCGACAACCACACGTTAACAACATTATTCACACAAATTCAAGAAATGATATTAACATCATATTAGCTTCTACAACAGCCCACAAACAATTACAACTCCAACTTGAACCATTAAACCTTCATTTACATCATAGAATCCACAAAAGAATAACAACCAAAAATACTAAATAAATTTAGTTCATCACTCCTACACAACACAACACCTACACGGCTCAACACCAACACATAGGGTTCCATAAATTTCATTCATTTCTACACACTACAACATGCACAAACCATCCATAATACATGAAAAAAGAGATTAAACCTTACCTTTACCCCTTAACTTCTCAACTTGGCTAGGGTTTGTAAATTGCAAAAATGAATGCTTTGATTTCTCCAACAACTACTTCACGTTATTAGGGACCTTCCAATTGGTTGGAATACTAGAAGAAAATTATTTTTTTTGATCAATATTTAAGGGCACCAATTCGGCTAGCCATGGCCGAATATTTCTCCTCTCTTCTCCAAGTTTCTAGAGTTGTGAAAGTGATGAATATGTCTTGCTTGTCATCACTTATCTCTCTCTATATATATAGCCCCTACAAATACAAGGTGGACACATGCCCCACTCATGGCTTAAGGCAATCAAAATTAGCCAAGCCATGGGTGGGAGCCCACACCAACCACACGGCCACTTGTGGCTTTTTCATGAAATATTTTTTCCAACTTCTAGCCCCTAATTTTCCTCAATATTTCCATCCAATAAAATTTATAAGCAACATGTGCATTAAACAAAATTGAAAAATAGCCTTGTCCTTAACTTATCGCGATTAGCTTAAAATATCCCAATGTACAAAATACGGGATATAACATCCTTCCCCCCTTTAGAACATTCGTCCTCAAATGTTAAACTAGTCTCATAAGGTCTTATAAGGATCTCAGGGGGGTTTCCTTTATTACTATAACGTGCAGTCTCATCTACCAATCATATTTTTTCTTCACCTCCTCTTCAGCTTCTCAAGTCATCTCCTTCCTGTTATTGTTCCGCCACAGTACCTTAACAGAAGCCACGTCTTTAGTACGTAACCTTCTTACCTGACGATCCAGTATAGCTACAGGGTTCTCCTCGTACGATAACTCTTCCGTTACTCGGACATCATCCACGAGAATACCTAGAAGAGTCACCAATGCATTTGCGAAGCATAGACACATGAAACACTGGGTGTACTGCTTCCATATCAAAGGGTAGGTCTAATTCATTGGCAACCTTGCTTACCTTATGAACAATGTAATAAGGCCCAATATATCTCGGGCTAAGCTTCTCCTTCTTGTCGAATCTCATTACACCTTTCATGGGTGATATCTTCAAGAATACCCACTCGCTAATCTGGAACCCTAAGTGTCGACGTCGATTATCTGCATATGGTTTCTGTCGACTCTGAGCTGTTAATAACCTTTCCCGAATAAGTTTTACCTTATCAATGGCTTGCTGAATCATATCTGGGCCGATTAACTTAGTTTTCCCAACATCAAACCAGCCGAGAGGTGATCTGCACTTTCTGCCATACCGAGCCTCATACGGTGCCATCTGGATGCTAGAATGGTAGCTATTATTATAGGCAAACTCCATAAGTGGCAGATGATCATCCCAGCTGCCTCTGAAACCTATAACACAGGCCCGCAACATATCTCCTAGCGTCTGAATAGTACGCTCGGTCTGTCCATCAGTCTGAGGGTGACATACTGTATTGAGATTCACTTGTGACCTCATCCCTTCTGGAGTGATCTCCAGAAGTTAGCTTTAAACTGAGCCCCTCTGTCTGAGATCATAGATGTGAGAACTTCATGAAGTCTCTCTATATAATTTCGCATCGCCTTTAACTGGATAAATGGTCCTGACTGGAAGAAGGTGGGCTGATGTCGTCAGCCCATCCACCCTAATCCATATAGAGTCATACTTCCATAGAGTGCGAGGTAAGTTTGTCATGAAGTCCATATTCTGGAATTCTTCAGCCTCATGCATTTCTTCTCGACTCCTTTAAAAGACTTTAACTGTCACTCTACCTTTTGCTCTTAGTCTCTATCTTTGGAGTTAGTTATCAAGTAGCGATGAAGTCCCCTCATATAATAACTTTACATAGCCGCTCCCCTCGCTTTAACTATCATCACCGGTATAATTTCGAAAGAATTTGACATATAAATTCACCATCTTTTAGTAACCAAATTAGTTCTGATCATCTTGCTTAAATCGTCTTATAATCCCCTTTACTCAACTTGTAACATTCTAGGCGCATTATCTCGTGTCATTTCTTTATCTTTAATTCAAACTCTTCTATTGTCCCTTTGCTCAGATCTTGCTCTCAACTTTCATGTCATACATTATGTTGCAATCTTTACAAGAATATGCGAAGGTGCTCAAATTAGCCCAAGAAATACCTTAGCGTGGCTTCACTAATCCTTATGTTTTACTTTGTCTTCGCCTCTCTTATCTTACAACCGGTATCGGGATAGATCTTTGGTTCAACCATAGCCATGTCCCGTTTGCCCTCGCACTAATTCTATCTCGGTAATTTAGCTTAAACCACCTTTACATCTTTCCTTAATGCACCCGCATATTATAACTGTATTGTTATTACTAAATCCAAACTTTTCTCATTAAGTATTCGCTTGGTCTCATCCCTAGCATATAAATATTCATAGGTAACATAACTACTCTTGTACGACTTGTATAAAGTATATTCAATCTTAGTCACGGTCTTTCCTTCTCCTGGTTCATTCTACTTCACATATCCCCTCCCAAAATCCATAAGAACTAGCACCAGGATTGCCTCTTGATGCCCCATCAGTATTACACTTAAACCATATATTAGGAGGTAACTTCCAATACACAACCTTGGTTATAATCATGGGAGTCTAATTATCAAGCATTGCAACTATTTTAGGCCATAGAAAAGGGATAATGTTTAACCAGGGATAACTCCTTTTTTTCAAATAAAATAAACCATTCTTCACTTCATGCACCATCCTTCTAAAACTGACCCTTCCTCCATGTTTTATGGTATTTCTTCTCTTCCATAATTCCCATATAATCATAGCAGGAATTGCTTGAACAATTGGTTTTAACTTTTGTCCACACTTTTCCCTCCAGCAATGTCTGAATACTTGTTGAAGTTGAACCATATTCATCTGCAAACCTACTGCCTGCAAGAACACATTCCATACCCCTTTTGCAAAACTGCTACTAAGAAATAAATGATGCATAGTTTCTACATGATGAGAGTCACAACAGTAGCATCTAGAAACAATAGGAATCCTAATTCTTCTTAAATTATCATATGTAAGGATTATGTGTTTCCACAACCTCCATGTCAAAAAGGCAACCTTGAAAGGTATTCCTTTAATCCACAAATGATTATAATCCTCATTTTCCTCTCCGTTATTTCTCATGATGTTCCAAGCACTGTTTACAGAAAATTTTCCATTAGTAGTAGGCATCCACCATGGTTTATCCCATGTGCCTTGCAACTGCTCAACATGAATCTCTTCCCTAATGTGCTCCACAATATCATTTGGAAAATTTTGTTGTAAAAGAATATCATTGCACTTCCCATTCTCTATTAATTCTGCAATATCAATCAGACCCTCATTGATATCAAAATCATATGGAACCACATGATACAAAGCACCCAACTTTGTCTAGTTTTCATGCCACACATTTGATGTTCCTGCTTTTATTTCCCACCATATCTCATGCTCTATCTTTTCTCTAGCTTTAAGCCTCTTTTTCCACACCTGTGACCCTCCTTTCCACTGAACCAAGTTAGGAATCTCCTTATTACAATACTTATTCCACATATATTTAGCCCATAGAGAATTTGTAGTTCTGAATCTCCACCAAAGTTTTACAAATAAAGCATTGGAAATTTCAAATAGAAACTTAAAACCCAAACCACCTTCTTTAGTTGGAAGGCATAAATCCTTCCAAGATATCCAGTGTCTACTTCTGCCCTATTCCTTGTTGCTCCAAAAATATCTGGCAAAAACCTTATGAAGCTCATTCAACACACATTTAGGAGGAACTAGGACTGATAATAAGTGCAATGGCATGGTTTGCAGTACACTTTTAATGAGAATTGATTTACCTCCAAAAGACAATAATTTACCTTTCCATGAATGCAGTATTCCTTTAACTTTCTTAATCAGTCCAGAATAGAACTCTTTTCTTTTTCTAGCATGAAAAATAGGACATCCAAGATAAGTTAAAGGAAATAGACCCCTTGAAAAACCAGTGATATCTCCCATTGTTTGACTGATCCCATTACCCACCTTAGAATATAAAAAGAAGGAACTCTTATCTTTGTTTATAAGTTGGCCAGATATATTCTCATAATCTTTCAACACTGTCATTACTCTCCTTAAGGGATCAGGTGAGATGATGCAAAGATGATAGTATCATCAGCATATTCCAAATAGTTAAGTGGATTAGACCATTTTGGCATTCCATAACCAATGTAATTCTGATCATCAAATAAGGAATTTAAAGCTCTACATAGCACCTCAGCTGCAAGTAGAAACAGAGTAGGAGACAAAGGATCTCCCTGTTTGACCCCTCTACAGGATTTAAAGAAACCAGTGGCTTGCCCATTCAATAATATAGAATACCAATTGTTAGAGATCAGTCCCAAAAGGAGATTAATAAAGCGTTCAACGAATCCCATTCTCCTTAAGACTTGTAGCAAATATTTCCATGAAACTCTGTCATAGGCCTTAGTCATATCTAATTTAATTATCACATTAGCAGGTTTACCCCTAATTCGATATCAGACACAATCACCATAGTAAGAAGAATGTTTTAAAAAATGCTTCTTCCTTTTACAAAACCAGATTGATTGGAGGAAATCAAAGATGGTATCAATTTCTCCGTTCTTCCATGAACAATCCTTGATATCACCTTATTGATAAAATTGGATAAGCTGATAGGTCTCAAATCAGAGAATGATTGCACATGATGCTTTTTAGGAATAAGCACAAGATTAGTATGAGTGATAGATTTAGGAAGTTCTGTTCCATCGAAAAAAAAGATAGAATCACATCATTCCCAATAATCTCAACACTGTTGATAAAACAATCCTGTACACCCATCAGGCTCACTAGCACTATCCCCACAAAGGGCAAAAATAACCTTTTTGACTTCCTCAAGAGTAGGATAGGAACATAGTTCCATGTTCTGCTCATGAGAAACCATGGAAGGAACATACTTAAGCATATCAAAATCTATAACATCATTATCCTGAGTAAACTGATGTTGGAAGAACCTAATAGCTTCTTCTGATATTTGCTCCATAGACTCCCGCAAATGTCCACTTCTATTATTAATTCCTTTGATCATTAAGTTCCTCCTCTTTCCATTCACACAATTATGGAAAAAGGCAGTATTTCTATCACCTTCAGTATAGCAAGGAAACCATGCCTTCTGTTTCTCAATATGAAGATACTGCTTTATTTGTGCTTGTGCCTTCTGAAGGACAATTCTGTTCACAACACTAGGCTCCTCTTCAAATAAAGCTTCTTTTATCTTCACCACTTCCTCTCTTATTGCAAGTTGTTGAAATATGTCCCCAAAAGTATCCCTGCGCCATTGTGATAACACCCCGTAAGCTTCTTTAATTTCAACTTAAAGTTCAAGTAAAGGGATCCGACAACTTCTGAACTCCAATTCTATAAGATCAGCTCCTTGATTGATTCATGATTAGTCTAAAAAATTAAGAAACCTAAAAGGTCTGCTGAAAGTAACATTTCTATCTCCACAAGTTAATAACAAAGGAGTATGATCTGATCCTGTTCTGGACAAATGTTCCTCCTTTATGTTTGAAAATAAATTCTAGAATTGTTGATTCACCACCACTCTATCAAGTTTCTTAAAAATGCAATATCCAACTGATCTGTCATTCCACCAAGTAAAAGGACTCCCTTAAAAACCCATATCAAACAATTCACAGGAGTTTATACAAAAAGCAGAATCTTCACACTCATTCAAAGAAACTGTCAGTCCACCCAACTTTTCTTCCTTAGATAAAATTACATTGAAATCATCTCCTACCATCCAGGTCAGCTCCATAGAACTTGTTAATTGATATAAATTGTCCCATAACTCTAACCTTTCACCTGCATCACACTTGGCATAGACAAAAGTAGCAATGAACTCTGTGCCCAAGTCATGATGATGTAATTTCAGAGATAATTGTTGATCAGTATTCATTAGTATTTCCATTTGAACTGAAGCATCAATGAAAACCCAAATCTTTCCATTAGAATTGGCAATCACCTCTTCCATCCCCAGTCTCCTCCTATACTTCTGAATATGTCTACAATTTTGAAAAGGCCCCATTAGAGCAACAATAAAGCATTTGTGTTGTCTCTGTAACATTAGTCTTTGAAAAGCTTTTTGTTTTTGTAATTACTGATCTGATGTTCCAAATTAAAGCCTTCATTATCATTTATGTTTTGCACCTGCACCTTTCCTTGTCGAGATACTATTGGATTGGACAATCTCTTGGCTTTTAGCCTTTTTACTACTTTTTGTAAGCTTTTTTGGGGATATATCTGCAGCTCTAGTCACCTTTTGAACAATATTGTTATTTTGCTCATTCTCCTTGTCTTCTTGCTGTGCTGAACTATCCTCTGATCCCTTCCTTATCTCCTCATTTGTCACTTTATGTGACTATATCTTGGAGCTTGGAATTTGGGGATGTTGTCTCTTTGGTAACTGACTTCATTTTACTTTTCTCGGCAGATGACTTGTCACTTGAGTTTTCCTTTGTACTGATGGAATCCTCAGTCAGTGGGCACTCCTCTGAAGCAGCACTGTCTGCTATCACCAGGTCAGTCTTAGTATCTTCAGCTTCCCGTCATTCTAATCATCTGGAAGTTTATCAGGTGGCTTTTCTTTATTTATCTCATCTTCTTGATTGCCTGGTATTTTTTGGATTTTATTACCATCAGACAGCATAGTCACTAGTAAACAAATATATTCAAAATTGGACGGTTTTTCGTGGAAAAAATTGATTCAATTTTGAATATATTTGTTTACTAGGGACTCTTGGTCAAAAATTTCGGCATAATCTTTAGTCGTTTGTAATTTTCATCGGTAATATATTATTTCTGGAAAATTTTGTGGTGATTGGAATGCAGCTTATCTATGCCCGATGTTTTCATTAACCTGCATGTGTAGTTCATGTCTTAGCTTATATATATTCACCCAATATTTAGACCAAAATATATTCCTTTGCTATGCCTACGTGTTAAAGTGGAGGATAAATCAAAAGTTCGACGTTTTTATGGGGATCTAATTCGTGAATTTCGACCATATGTTATCTAAGGTCACTGAATTTACTCACTGTAACAACAAAGGCACTACACGACTTTATTTTTTCCACCCGACTAAAGCAAATTTTAGGAAGCCACTTTAATAATATTATGAAATTTATATTTATCATACTAAAGTAGTTGAGACCCACTTTTACAGTATAGTCACAAAAGTTTACCTACTATAACAGTAAATTACTCGGGTTTTGTCCTTATAGTAGGTAAAGTGACTTTACTATTATAATAAGTAAAGTTCAGTTACTTTAAAGACTTAAAGATAGTTTTGCGACTTTATTTTTATATTGGTAAGGTAAAATTTAGTTATTTTCTTGTTATGATGGGTTAAATCCAATTACTTTAGTGTAATAAAAAAATAATTTGGTGATTTTACTATTGTTGTAAATAAATTTTGATGACCATGCGTGAAATTAATCATCATCAATATTAATATATGATAATTAATGAATATATTGTTTGTTTATTTTCGTAGTGATTGTCTTGCATTTTGGAGGAAACATTAGAACATTATCTTACAGAATGATCAAGAGTTTTTGTACAATATTAACTATGTCAGATCAAATGCAAAATCTACAATCACATGAATACAATAGTGAGAATCAAATCCAAATTGTCACCCGCAAGTTGATAGTGCTGGCCAACCTAAAGGGATGATTGATAGTGGAATTACACCTTTGTGGCTTCCTAAATCAAAGGATGATCTATTTAGTTTCTTCAACGACGAAAACAACCAAGCTAAGGTTAATTAATGTGAAAGACCCAAATCACGGATCATGATGGTACCCACGTTATTCTCCGGTGGGGCGAATCATCCCCTTAATCAATATTCATTTAAAAGGAAGACATGTCGGAGTAAATGCCAAAATTATACTAAATAGTCTTGCATGATATATATAATATATATATATATATATATATATATATATATATATATATATATATATATATATATATATATATATATATATATATATATATTATAAGTGAGGAAATACTTAAACAGTTACCATACTTAAACAGTTACCACCCCAAAACCTGGTCTTAACTCGTACAAGAGTTTCTAATACTTATTAAAATATCTGAAATACTGGAATACAAGTCTCAAAATACTGAAATAGAATATTGTCTGTAGAATCAGAAATAGACAGAGTAATCATAAGAAGAGATCCAGGACTGCAGGTCCGGCTAGTAGCTCATCCTAGAGTCTCGGATGGAATAGCCTCGGGATCAGTCACGAGGTCTCAAACTGGAACTCGAATCAAACTATGTACTCAAGAAAAAGTGCAGCAAGAGTAGTATGAGCTGTTGACACCTAATTTTCACCTCATAAAACACTTATTTTAATTTTCAAATTTCCCAAGTCCAAGACGGAGTAAGGATGCCCTTAAAAAATTAAAAATGCTAAGAAAATTGCAAAAATTGACGTTTAATTATTATTTTCATAAAAATTAACAATTACAAGAAATTATGAGTTATTTACTTTCACAAACGTGATTTGAAAGGAAGATACATATCCTGCTCCGTCTAACTCGAAAAAATTGTTAATTAAAAATGACATATGACTTACGGCTCATTTTGACCGCATTTTTTCACATTTTTAAATATTGCTCGGAAGTATATCAATATTGGGCTCGTTTTGAAGCTCATATTTTAAAACGGCGTATTATAATTTTTATTTCGTCAAAATATTATTTTGCGAGGGGCGTATTAGACTAATTAATCTAAAACTATGCTACATTTTTTATAAAAGTAAGAAAGGGATTTTATCCATTTGTACCTTTGTTGGTACTATTTGGATAAGGTCCTTTTTTTTTTTTTGGGGGGGGAGGAGGGGGGGGGGGGGGGGAGTACGGCCAAGTGGCCTATTTTTGTCCATCGATTTCTAAATGCTTAGTTGGATGATTTTAAAAATTTGAATAAGGATTTTGGGGGGAAAAGTACGGCTAAGTGGCCAATTTTTGTCCATAGAATTCTAAATGCTTAGTAGGATGATTCTTGAAAAATTGGATAAGGATTTTTGGGGGGAAAAGTACGGCCAAGTGACCTATTTTTGTCCATAGAATTCTAATTGCTTAGTTGGATGATTTTTGAAAATTTGCATAAGGATTTTGGGGGGAAATCCTATGGCCACATGACTTATTTTTGTCCATGAAATTCTAAATTGGCTTGCCTACAAATAGAAGGGATGGACATTAAGAAAAGGGGACATTTTTTTTTTGGGAGGACATTTTTGAGAGAAAAAAAAAAGGGAATCTTCTTTTTCTATTTTTGGCAAAAAGAGAGAAAAAAATGAAAAAAAAAAAAGTTCAAATTCATCCTAAAAGCTAAAATTTGATTTATATATTCAAAGCTTAGCAACAAAAGAGACAAATATAAGATATACATATAGAAAAAGAGAAAAAAAATTAAAAGAAAAAGGGATTTAAAGATTTGTGAAGTGTTTGGTGCTTGAAGTAGATTGAACCAATCCTCATTTTGATCTTTAGGTTACCCCATCAAAAGGTAACCTCTCATTCTATCATTTATTTCATTTCTAGTTATGATTATATATTTATTATGATGATACATGTGTTGGTTAAAAATAATTCTTTGCTAGCTTAGTCTTGTTTGATGTTAAGTGGATATTATGTAAATTTGATACCATTTGAAAAAAATGAAAATAACTTAGAAGTTTGATTTAGACAATGTTAAGTGATTTTAGGTTAGTTAAATTGATATCCTTTATTTCATTTCTAGTTATGATTATATATTTATTATGATACTTGTGTTAGTTAAAAATAATTATTTGCTAGCTTAGTCTTGCTTGATGATTAAGTAGATATTATGGGAATTTGATATCATTTGAAAAAATGAAAATAAATTAGAAGTTTGATTTAGACAATGTTAAGTGATTTTAGGTTTGTTAAATTGATAAAAAAAAAAAAAATCATCCTTTATTTCATTTTAAGTTATGATTATATATTGTTTATGATACTAGTGTAGTTGAAAGGATTAGGTGCTAGCCTAACTTTGTTTACATGATTAAGTGAGTATCATATGGATTTATTACTATTTGAAAAAATGAAAATAAATTAGAAGTTTGATTTAGACAATGTTAAGTGATTTTAGGTTAGTTAAATCGATAGAAATAAGAAAAAGAGATTTCATCCCTTATTTCATTTTAAGTTATGATTATATGTTATTTATGATGCTTGTGTAGTTGAAAAGGACTATGTGCTAGCCTAACTTTGTTTACATGATTAAGTGAGTATCCTATGGATTTATTACTATTTTTGACAATGTCGAGTGATTTTAGGTTAATTAAAATTGATAAAAATAAGAAAAAAAAATAGTGGCTTAAGTTAGAATTTTGACATTGTGTTGATAGGTTTAGTGTGATTTATTCATTCTTATTAGCTTTTGATATATATATATATATATATATATATATATATATATATATATATATATATATATATATATATATATATATATATTAAAACAAAAAAAAACCCTTAGTTCTTGTGAGTTTGTTGTAAATTCATAGCAACTATTGGGCCTTTTGCATAAATTGTCCTTTTATTTATAAGTATGATAATTATGGGCTTGGTTTAAAAGTATTGTAATTCATCTTTTTGGCTTTGTAAATTAAAAGACCTCGGCCTATTACTAATGTTTTCCTATCTTTTGTGACCTCCCCAATTTGTTGGTGGATCTTTCAAGGCCCACTAACATTTCTAGATCGAGTCAACTCCTATCATGAAAGGACTAGGGTATTGGAACATAATTTAGATCGAAAATATTTATTTATGCATTTTTCTATTGGGCTTGGTCGGCCCAATTCCCTACTCTTTATATTATCTAATTGATTATATATATGTATGCTTTAATACCGGGGTGCCTAACACCTTCCCCGGGGGATCACTAGAACCCTTACCAATACTTTGGTTAGATTAGGTTTCTTTTAAAATTTAGCCGTTTTAAATGAACCTTTTTCGAATTGGTTTTTCCTAATTTCCTAAAAATTAGGTGGTGACTCTAAAAAATAAAGTCAATTTACAGCACCATCACGTAGAGGTATATTTTTCCTTTTTCCCGGTACGATTGACAATCGTACTTCCCCAGGACACTTTCCTTTTTAAATGAGACAAGTGCAAATGCGAATCGGAAAAAATATCGAACCGCTACATGAGCACAACACTAGTACTCGTAGGCATCATAGGCCGACAACGATTAGATAACGCATATAAGATATAGAAATCAACAAGTAAAGCAGATAAGGAAATCAAGTACATTCACGAAATCATACTTCAAGTAAAAAGCTCAGAAAGAATGTCTAAATCACAAAATAAGCAGTCATGAGTAGATGAATGAATGTAGTACAATGCAATATAGTACTCTGGCCAACTCTCCACTCCCGTACACACATGCTAAGGGCTATGCCTCAAAGTCATGACCCATGGGGGACCCGCGAAGTCCATGTATCACTCTCGCTCTCTGCCAAAGACCTCAGAGGCTATCAATCACTTTGTCTCCAGCAAAGATCTCGGAGGCTATCAAACACTCTCGCTTTTACGGCAAAGACCTCGGAGGCTATCATTCTCTCTTATCATCATCTCAGTCATATATTAAAATGGAAGGCATGTCATGCATGGAATCAGATACAACAACCTCACAAATTATAGAATCAATAGATGCATGTCACAAATACTGATCAAAACTCAAGTCGATAATATTACCTTCCCTTTTTCATGAGATGAGTGAGATATTAAGTGACAAAGGTAGATTCAATCAATAATCACAATTATTAGCAATCATGGCAGCAAGCCCACGTAACAACATCCATACCAAACGAGTGGATTCATCACCCAAACCATGCCCGAAGGCCTATCATGCTTTCCCCGTCAATATTTACAAACTACATATGATTTTCTAAGTAGAATCTGAAAAGATAAGCCATAACCTACCTCGAAGGCCAAACATGTGCCACGAACCTCAAGCCAATGCCTTTCCCTTTAGGAGAGCCTCAGAACGATCAAAGTTTATCAAATACGCATTCTACGCTAGATTATGAATCCATGAACACTCATATTTCTTTACTTCTAAACCGAACCCAAAAAGTGACCCGGGGCCCACAAGGGTAAAATCAAAATTTAAGTTAGAAACCTGTTACCCACAGTCCAGGGAGTCATAATCCTAAGTTTCATGGAAATCTAACCCTAATTGAGCTTCTAATTTCAAGAATTATTCAAAATCTAACTTGTGTCAAGACCCGTGAATCAAATCATTTGCTAACCCGACTTCGAATTGAAATTCGTGTTAGAGATAGTTTACCCAAAGTTTAAACAAGCTAAAACTAGGACATTACTAAAAAAAAACCCATGATTAATTAGAGAAAGTTCAAAATTCAACTTAGGGTTCATAATCCATAAAACCACCATCCTAAAACATGATTCTAGCATGGAATCTCTAATTATTTGAAGATATAATCATAATAGGATGATAAGAAGCCTATTCAAATGAAGATTCTTGAAAAAACTCTCGAAATAGCCCTAAACCGAACTCTCTAGGTCTCAAAATGTGAAAAAGAAATGTCCAAGTCAAAATAAGGCTTTTTAATGTTCTGTCTAGTGATCTCACAAAAGTGAGCATTAGCTCGCAAAAGCGAGGTCCAGCTCACGAAAGCGGACCTCCGCCTGACCCTACCTATTCACAAAGCGACAAAACAATCAGCAGATACGGGCCTCCCCTGCTCGAAAATTTGAGCCGAAGATTCAAAAATGTGAACCCAGGCCAACCCGGCCCAGTACACAAATGTGTGGCTCGCAAATGCAAGATTTCATTCGGAAAAGCGGCCACACCAGAACTAGAAAGCAAAACAAATTTCCCATTTTTGATCTGACACACGAAACTCATCTGAGACCTCCCAGAAACAAACCAAATATGAAGACTTATCATAAAACATGCTACCAACTCCCTTGCACACTTAGATTTCCCAATAGAGGTCGCTTTGTCCCGGTGTTGAGCCAAGTTAACTATAACGAAACCAAAACTAACCAATGATTCAAAATGCAAACAGACGCTCGGGACCCAAACCAAAAGCTCAACGAAGTCAAAAATCCCATTCCAGACCTAACGGAACCATCAAAATTCGATTCTGGATGCAATTACCCAAAAGTCAACTATTGGTGAACTCTTTTTCACTTTTTCAACTTAGAACTCTCCAAAATCCTTACAACCAAAACAAATCTGATTGCCTCAGAAATTACGCCACCTATCCTCGAAAGTTATAAACTCCGAAATGAAATTACAGGAAGGGTAATTTGGGGAAAAAGGATAAAAAGCCTAAAACAGCCAAATGGGTCGTTACATCAAATACCAATTAAACAAACGTTCATCCTCAAACAAAAAAATAAAAGGAAGCTACCTGAATCAGTAAAGAGCTGGGGATATCTACTACGCATATCAGCCTCGGTCTCCCATATAGCCTCCTCAACTGGATGGTGCTCCCACTGCACTTTTACTAAAGCTATCTCCTTTGACCTCAACTTCCTAACTTGCCTATCCAAGCTTGCTACTATCTCTTCTTCAAAGGACAAATTCCGATCAAATAGTACCGAGTCCCAATGATTATATAAGACCTGTCTGAATGGTATTTCTTCAACACGGAAACATGGAACATAGGGTGAACACCCGCTAAACCTGGTGACAATGACAACTAGTAGGCCACTTCATCAACCCACCGAAGAATCTCAAAAGGACCAATAAATCTCGGGCTTAGCTTTCCTTTCTTCCCAAATCTCATCACACCCTTCAGGGCGAAACCTTCAATAGAACCTGATCACCAACCATGAATTCCATATCGCAGACCTTCTGATTCACATACTCCTTCTATCTACTCTGCGCCACAAGAAGTTTTTCCTGAATCAACTTCACCTTATCGAAGAAATCCCTCAACAGATCGGTACCTCAAGGTCTCACCTTGAATGCATCCAACAAACCAATAGGAGTGTGACATCTCCTACCATATAGAGCCTCAAATAGCGCCATATCAATACTCGAGTGATAAATGTTGTTGTAAGCAAACTATGCCAAAGGCAAGAACTCGTCCCAATGACCACCAAAATCAATCACACAAGCCCCCAACATATCCTCTAACATCTAAATAGTCCTATCGAATTGACCATCCGTCTGCGGCTGAAATACAGTACTAAGATCCAACTGCAGTCCCCAATTCCTTCTGCAAAATCCTCCAGAAATGGAAAGTAAACTAAGTGCCTCTGTCTAAAATGGTAGAAATGGGAACCCCATGCAATCGGACAATCTTCCTAATATATATCCTTGCTAACTTCTTCGAATGGTAGGTAGTCTGAACCAGAATGAAGTGCGCGGACTTGGTCAACCTATCCACGATAACCCAAATAGCATCAAACTTGCCCAAAGTCTTCGGTAGACCTACCACAAAATTCATAGCTATCCCGTCCCACTTTCACCATGGAATGGGCATATGAGTCATACAACTCGGTCTCTGATGTTCTTAATTAACCTGCTGGCAATTCAAACACTGAGATACGAACTCTACTATATCCCTCTTTATTCCACCCTACCAATAATGCTGCCTCAAATCACGACACATCTTTGTAGCTCCGTGATGGATGGAATACCTGGAGCTGTGGGCCTTCTCCATATTCACCTAATCAAACTACCCACACGAGGAACAAAAACGCCCCCTTTCTTTTCATAACACCGTCATCATCTAAAATCGCTTCCTTGGCTTCCTCTTGCAACACCTTGTCTCGAATCTTGCACAATTTCACATCTTCAAACTGTTGAGTCTTAATCTGCTATAAAAAGTGATGACCTCGCCTCTACACAAGACAGAACCTTTCCCGATTTTGAAATATCAAGCTTCACCAAACTATTAGCCAATGACTGAACCTCTATAGCTAGGGACGCCCCTCACCGATCAAATGCGCCAAGCTACCTATACTCACTACCTTTCCGCTCAACACATCCTCTACTACATTAGCCTTGCTCGGTTGATAAAAAATGATAATGTCATATTCTTTTAGCAACTTCATCCACCTACACTGCTTTGAATTTAGATCCCACTGATTGAACACATGTTGAAGACTACGATAATTCATGAAAACCTCATAATGAACTCCATAAAGGTAATTTCTCAAAATCTTCAAGGCAAAAACTACCGCCGCCAACTCTAAGACATGAGTGGGGTATTCTTCTCATGGAACTTCAACTATTTTAAAGAATACATAATAACCTTACCCTCTTGCTTCAACACATAACCCAATCTAATCCAAGAAGCATCACTATAAACAGTAAAGTCCTTTCTTTCCACAGGTAAGGCTACGATCGGGGTCGATGTCAACAAAGCCTTGAGCCTTTGAAAGCTCTCCTCACACTCATCATACCACTGAAAAGCCACGTTTTTTTGAGTCAAATGGGAAGAAATAGATGAGAAACCCTTCACGAAATAAAGATAATAACTTACAAGGCCTACAAAACTCTGAATCTCAGTCATTAAATTATACCTAGCCCAATCTTGAAATGCCTCAATCTTTTTGGGATCCACCATGATGCCATCCTTAGACACTACGTGCGCAAGAATGCCACCGAGCTAAGCCAAAACTCACACTTCAAAAATTTAGCATACAACATCATCTCTCTCAACAAACCGAGTATGATCCTCAAATGCTTCTCATGGTCTTCCTTGCTATAAGAGTAAACCAAGATGTCATCGATGAAGACAATATCAAACGAATCCAAGTAGGGCTTGAAGATCCTATTCATCAAATCCATGAAGGCTGCAAGGGCATTTGTAAGCCCGAAAGACATCACCAAGAACTCATAGTAGCCCTAGCAGGTCCTAAAGGCCGTCTTTGGAATATCCTCCGCTCTAACATTCAACAGATGGTAGCTCGATCGTAAATCAATCTTAGAAAACATCGACACGCCCTAAATATGATTGAACAAATTATCTATGCGGGGTATCAAATACTTATTCCGGATGGCGACCTTGTTCAACTGTCGATAGTCGATACACATCCGCATGGTATCATTTTTCTTCTTCACAAACCGAACGGGAGCACCCCAAAGGGAAATACTAGGTTTAATGAACCCCTTGCTCAACAAATTTTGTAACTGCTCCTTCAACTACGCCATACAGTCGGGCGGGATAGAAATAGGCCGAGTGCATAGCTCCAAATCAATACAAAAATTAATATCTCGATCAGGTGGTATACTAGGCGAATCTGTGAGGAAGACCTATGAGAACTCACTAACTACCGATACCCACTCAAGGGAAGGAGTATCCATGCCAGTCTCTCGGATATGAGCCAAGTAGGCTAAGCACCCTTGATAAGTTATGATACCTTATGTTTTAATGATTTGACAAATCCTAAGGAATCAGATATCTCATGTGCTGCTATGTTGATATGCTTCTTGAAGAAACAAATGCAATTAGTCTGTTATATCCCGTGTTTCTTGCATTCGGATAATTCGAGAAAGTCGTGGCAAGCTAAGGACAAGATCATCTTCAAGAATTATTTTAATGTACGAGTTGTTAGGAATATTATTTATGAACCTTGGTGGCATGGAAATATTGAGAAAGGCCAAGGGTAAAAAGAGAAATTTGCAAAATGGCCAACGGAAATAATGTGGAAGGTTAGGGGCAAAATGGTAATTTTGAGAAAAGTCGAGGGGCAAAATGGGAATTTTACCTAAGGTTCATGAAAATTCCAAAGAGGCCATATTGGCCATGTGACAAAAAAAGGGGAAAAAGAAAAGAATGAAAATGATGACAAATTAAGTCATCTTTTAATTTCAAAAAAAAAAGAAAGAAAAATCTAGAGAAATTGAGAGAAAAGGCATGTGCTTCTCACATGCTTGTAGCAATATATATATATGACTTATTAGTCATAATTCTCATGACAATTCTAGAGAATTTGGAGAGAAAGAAAGAAAGAAAGAAGGAGAAAAAAGAAGCATGGCCTATTCGGCCAAAGAGAGGAGAAAAAGGGAGCCAAAAATATTGATCCAAAAATTATTCTCTTGTGGTTTCTACTAATTCAAGGTCCCTTTACAACTTGACGTAGTTGGTTTGGAAGATTGAGCCTTGGTTTCGTCTTTCCGTATTCTAGTCAAGTGAAGAAGTTGAAGAAGAAAGGTAAGAATTTCATATTCTTTGTATGTTATGGAAGGTTATATATGTTATAGTATGTAGAAAAGAATGAAAAGTATGGAAACTTTGTGTGTTATGGATGTGTGTGTGTTGGCCGTGTATTGCATGGAAGGAGGAGGAGATGGATTAAATTCCATTTAGTTTGCTAGTTGTGTTGTTGTGGTGTTTGTGATGTAAGTAAAGGTTTGATGAATCAAGTTGGTATTGAATTGGAATGTAGAAGATTATGTCACTTTAGAATGATTTTGTGATATTATGGAAATGAAATTGTTAAGATGTAAATTATGATTATGGTTGATGAAATTGGAAGACGGAAATATGTTGTGAATATGTATGTTGAATATGTAGAAGTGTTGGATGAATTATGGTTAGGTGGAAAGTTTGCATATTTTGTATATTTTGCATAATTATGAATATTTTGTAAGAATGATATGAAATGACTTTGAATTGTATTGGAATGACCTTGAGTGACAAATGAATATGAAAACATCGACATTGATTTGAAATTGCAAGCTAGATTGGAAGTTGTTGCATTATTTGGAAAACGAGACTATTTGCGCTAGAATGCGTTTCTAGTCGATTGTTGATGTTGTTGATATTGTTGTTGGGTATTGTTGTTGATATTTGGGCCGAGCCATATTCTCGGGTGGTGTGTTTACGGGGAAATCTTTGAAATTTCGGTAGACAAGTATTGGCTAAGATTGAAGATTGAAAGTCTCATGAATAGTAACTGGTAAATGTGACCATTTGCGCATTCTAGGCGAAACGGGATAGGAGATAAAGCGAGCATAAGACGTCCGTAAGGTATGTGAAGCTATCCCTCTCCTTCTTTTGGCATGCCCTAGGTATACTAGGCTTGAATTTGAGCCTCCGGGGTTATTCTGTTCATCGAAAGTCGATTCTGAAATTGAGCACTATTCATTCAGTGCGATTGAACTAGAATCTTTATATTTTGTTGGAAAATGTTCAAACGTCCGTAACTTGCAGGAATGTGATTGAATTGCCTTGAAACTTCATAGATGACTCCATTAAGTGATATATTATTTTCTAAGCTTTCTTAAAACCACTCCGAAGGGGGTGTGATATATTATTTTCTAAAGCTTTCTTAAAACCACCCCGAAGGGGGTGTGATATATTATTTTCTAAGGCTTTTCTAAAACCACTCCGAAGGGGGTGCGTACAAAACCACTCCGAAGGGAGTGTGCTATTTTATAAAACTTTTTAAAAAAAACCACCCCGAAGGGGGTGCGATATTTTATTGTTATTATCACTATTATTAATATGCCCGAAGGGGCTAGGATTAGTATTATGTCGCGAGTGGCATGCCCGATGGGGCCAGGGTAGCCGTATGCCGCGAGTGACATGCCCGAAGGGGCTAGAATTATGCCGGGGCCAGCATGTACGATGGGGCCAGGATAGACGTATGTCGGACCGGCATGCCCGAAGGGGCCATCATTTTACGTCGGGGCGCATGTCCGATGGGGCCGGGATAGACGTATCTTCGGACCGGCGCCCCGAAGGGGATTAATATCGTTATTATTACTATCATTATTATTATTATTATTATTATTATTATTATTATTATTATTATTATTATTATTATTATTATTATCATTATGCCGGGCGGCAATGCCCGAAAGGGCCACCATTATTATTATTAGTAGGGAAAGCGCGTCCGAAGGGACTATTTTATTTAAATATTTAATTCATGTCGTGTAACCTAAACTTGCTTTTCGTTGTATCTTCGATTTACGCTTCGGTAATGCTTTACATACTCAGTACATATTCCGTACTGACCCTCCTTCTTCGGGGGTGCGTTTCATGCCACGCAGGTACACCCAGATGAAGAGAAGACTTGCTAGAAGTTGTCCCCGCGAGATTGGCGAGCTCCACCTCAGTTCGGAGTGTTGCCGAGTCAAAGTGTTCGTGTCATGGTTTTTAGCATATGTTAGAGACTTTGCAGACAGTGTCCTGTGGATAGTGCGTCGGGAAGTGCGAGTAGATTGTAAATGTTAAAAGAGTTTGTATTTCCAGATAATGATTGTTGTTTGAAAAGTTTCATGTTTTCTTAAAAATTTTCGAAATGGCAGGTTTTATTATGCGAATGTTTAAGGGTTCGCTCGACTCTGAGGAGAGTCGGGTGCCCATCACACCCTAGTGAGGTCGGGGTGTGACATAGTCTCACTACACAAGCTGTAAGATATGTTCATATATGAAGGACTAGATAGGTTTTTAGAGGGACTAGATGAGATCAGGTTCCCAGCAGGATATGTTCATATATGAAGGACCAGATACAGATTCAGAGGGACCAGATGAGATCAGGTCCCCAGCTATTGCTTGGTCAACTGTACAACTGTAAAGAGACTGACATTGCAGCAGTGTAGCAGCAGAGCAGCAGAGTTGTTGCAGCCCGTTCAAGAATAGATGAGGGACCAGGTTCCTCCAGATGAGAGACCAGGTCCTTGGAGCGTTGAAAAGTCAACTCCCCATACAAGGTTGTAAGCCGCTGACATCGTAGCAAAGATGAAGCGATCGTTGGTGCGGCGGCAATAGAGCAGTAGAGGACCAGTATGGGCTGTTACCTTCTCACCCCCTGCCCTATACATATACAACACCATGCTCAAATGAAGAAGTATTCTTACACAATCCAAAAATTTATCCATCCTAAGTGTAAGTCTCCACCTTTCAAGGTGTTCCTCAAGAATAGAGCCTCAGCAACCCGAAGGACCAGATCCAGAACTGAAGATGGTTTAGGTCCTTAGGTTGTTGAGTCTTTGTTTTTTTGTGCTTAAACCGTAAATCTACTCTTCCATAAGAAAATATGTTAACTGTAGGTGTCTTGAAGTCTCAAAGGTTTCTTGTTGGAAGTTTGTCTCCTCAAGCCTTTGAATGGTATACTAGGCTAGAGTTAGCTTAGTTGTATTCGTGTATGGATGGCTAGTGTTAGTTACTGTGGTGAATTCTCAAAGGGTGCCTTTGAGTGGTACGCTAGGCTAAAGTTAGTCTAGCCATATCAGTTTAATTCTCAAAGGTTGCTTGTTGGAAGAGTGTCTTCATAAGAACTTTGAGTGGTACACTAGGCTAAAGTTAGTCTAGGTGTATTAGTGTGCTTGGCTAGGGGTAGTCAAGTGTGAGGGTTGTATAAGAGTTATTGTAAGGGTGAGGGGTTATGGGAGTTAACTTCTAACTTGTAATAGAGTTGTAACCTGAGTTTGCTCGGTTAGTAGAGTTGAAATCCTATTGGAGTAGGACGTGGTTTTAATCCCTTGAGCTAGGAGTTTTCCATCTAAAAATCTTGTGTTGATTCTCGTACTGCACTGCATAAGGGAACTGGCACATAACTAGGTCCCTCCATATATTGTTTGGTGGACGTACAACCTCTAACAATTGGTATCAGAGCGGGTTCTTTCTAAAATATTAACACCTAGAAAGGATCTTCATCATGGCTAGTTCATCAAACCGAGAGAAAGAGAATCTATCACAAGACCACCAAGATCCAATAGAAGAATATTATGGATGGTGGAAGGAAAGAAGGCATAACTCTATCATAGCTGAGCATCTAAAGCTGTGGGACATCATTTGTGATAGCCCTTATGTTCCTATGAAGAGTTGTGAGGCTAGCTCTGTGGCAGGTCCAAATATTAAGAAGAAACCCAGAGTTGAGCGACCTGGTCCCTAGAAAGGGAAGAAGGCTGGAGTGAGAGGAGGTAGTAAAAAAAATATTTTTATTAATAGTGATTGTTCAAAGCATAAAACTGAAAAAGTGGGTGATTTCCTCTCACTCAAGGCCTACTTAGATTCAGGCTAAGCAGAGAAATGAAGAAGATGCAGCAGAATCTCCAAAGGCGCAGAGGAACCCGGTCCTTATGCAGTAGAATCACCATAAGGCACAGAGGAACCTGGTCCCTCCATTACCCCACTCGAAGCTGAACAACTGATGTTAGATCAAGCACTCCTGAGGCTGGACAAAGAAGTGAAGCACTTCTTTGCTACAACAAAGAAGTGGATATCAGGCCTCTGAAGATGTCAATGATGGACCGAACATGAAGGAACCTGGTCCCTCTATCACTCTATTAGCTGAAAACCGGTTCTGCAAGACAGAGAAGCAGGTAGCAGACATCTTCACCAAGGCACTAAGCAGGGAGCACCTTGAAAGAAATCGCTTGAAGTTGGGCGTGTCAGCTAGTTGACCTTCCACAAGTTTCCTCAATGATTGGCTATGCTTTCCTCTTTTCGATAATGCCAAAAGGAGGAAGTCAATAAAGGAGGAAAAGGGAAGAGAGTGGAAGAATGAGCAAATCTCCAGGTTTGTCATCATCAAAAAAAGGGGAAATAATTGATATGTTTTGATGATTGTCAAACTTGGAAGAACTAAAGAGAGAGATCCGGTCTTCAATGATGCGTAAAGAGGGAAGCATTCCGAGTGAGGTATTGATAGTTAGTTACTGCTACCAACATGCTGTTATGAGACAGATCTGAATAAGATTGATAGTTGGTTGCTGCTACCAACATGTTGTTATGAGATAGATCTATATTCGGAGGGATTTTGATAGTTAGTTGCTGCTACCAACAAACGAGATCTGGCTCTCGGGGGGAACATCATCTATGAGTTTGTCATCATCAAAAAGGAGGAAATGATTGTGACACACTCCATGTTTTGATAATTATCAAATTGTGCAGAACTAGAGAGGGACCCGGTCCTTGATGTGTTCTCTCCGTACATCACACAGTCTCAAGGAACAAATTGATATATGTGGGAGAGACATGTAGAAAGGGGAAATGGTGATTAGCGAAACAGATCTGTAAGCTGGGCAAGTGAAGGTCAGATCCGCAGGGGGAACAAGTGGGATCTGGTTCTCATGAGCAATATCAAGTATATGTTTATCATCATCAAGAAGGGGGAAATTGATGCGTTATGCTATATTATGTTTTGATGATTTGAAAAACCTTACTCAAGGAACCAGAAAAAAAAACTATGCATCTTGCGATCTGAGCTTTAGAGGGAACAAGTAAGAAGGAAGTTTGAGCTTCAGGGGGAACAAGTGAGAAATCTAGCCCTCAGGGGGAAATTAATAAGTTATGATACCTTATGTTTTGATGATTTGACAAACGCTAAGGAATCCTAAGGAACCACATATCTCATGTGCTGGTATATTGACACGCTTCTTGAAGAAACAGATGCAAGCAGTCTCACTACACAAGCTACAGGATATGTTCATATATGAAGGACCAAATATGTTTTCAGAGGGACCAGATGAGATCAGGTTCGTAGCAAGATATATATGAAGGACCAGATACAGATTCAGAGGGACCAGATGAGATCAGGTCCCCAGCTATTGCTTGGTCAGCGTAACCGTAAAAAAGGCCGTATTGCGGTGTAGTAGCAGAGTTGTTATAGCCCGTTGAAGAATAGATGAGGGACCAGGTTCCTCCAAATGAGAGACCAGGTCCCTGGAGCGTGGAAAAGTCAACTCGGCCTATAAAGCCGCCGACACCGTAGCAAGACAACAAGAGAAGACCAAGATATGATTGTCACCTTCACCCCCTACCTCTTACATATACAACACCATGCTCAAAACGAAGTATTCTTGCACAATCCGAAAATTGCTCCATCCTAAGCGCAAGTCTTCACCTTTCAAGTGTTCCTCAAGAACAGCCTCGAACCCGAAGGACCAGTCTGAATCAAGATGCTTTAGGTCCTTAGGTTGTTGAGTCTTTGTTCTTTTGTACTTAAACCGTTAACCTACTTTTCCATAAAAAAAGATGTTGATTGTAGGTGTCTTGAAGTCTCAAAGGTTGCTTGTTGGAAGTGTGTTTCCTCAACCCTTTGAGTGGTACACTAAGCTAGAGTTAACTTAGTTGTATTAGTATATGGGTGGCTAGTGATATTCACTATGGTGAATTCTCAAAGGGTGCCTTTGAGTAGTACGCTAGGCTAGAGTTAGTCAGTCTTATTAATTGAATTCTCAAAGGTTGCTTGTTGGAAGAGTGTCTTCACAAGAACTTTGGGTGGTATACTAGGCTAGAGTTAGTCTAGGTGTATTAGTGTGCTTGGTTAGGGGTGGTCAAGTATGAGGGCTGCATAAGCATTATTGTAAGGGTGAGAGGTTGTGGGAGTTAACTTCTAGCTTGCAATAGAGTTGTAACCTGAGTTTGCTCGGTTAGTGGAATTGAAATCCTACTGGGGTAGTGTTGACACCCAATTTTGTCCCTGCTTTATTTAATTTACTCGGGTTTCTAAATTTACTGACGAGCTAAATACTTTATTTTTCACTATTTTATTACTACTACTATTAATATCGTTACTTTTATTTTCAACATTATGAGCATTACTTCATCACAAATTATAAACGGTTAGTCATCGTTTCATTTTCGGGTTCGGACTCGCCAAATTAATTACAAGACAACACTTTGTTAAATTCTTGTTTTTCCACATATTAATCATTAAGTGTCTTCACATATCATATATTGTACTATTTATCAAATTAGAAGCCCAAGAATAATTAAATAGCGGAGGAAGAATCCACAATTTTCAGCCAAATTAATGGCCCAAAATACAAACACAATATTTTTCAACTCTATCAGCCCACACTTTAATTAATTGGACCAGCCCACATTTCTTGAAATCAGACCAGCCCAATCCCATTTTTTACCCGACCCGGTCCGGCCCACCCACCTTATTTCTCCCTATTCTTTTACCCTAATCTCTTCTCCTCTCCCTTCTTTTCTTCATCCTACTTCGCCTCCTCTTTCTCTCTCTCTCTCTCTCTCTCTCTTTCTCCTCTCTCCTTCTCTCTCTTCCGTTCTCTCCACCCCCCTCCCCCCTTCTCTCCTCACGTTCCTCACGCCCCGCTTCCTCTCCCCACGCCTCCTGTCTCTCCCTCTCTCTCTCTCCATCGCCCTATAAATCATCTCATCTCACTCTATAAATTTAGAAGGATTACTCGGTTGTTTTGAATTCTATTCGAAGAAAAATCACAAAATCCACCTACAAAAGCACAAGTTTGATCACTAAAAGCAACCAACAATTACTCTACTTTAATTTCTGTTTCTGTTTAAAACTTTAATTACTTTAATCGAGTTCGGATTTCTTCAAGGTTTGAGTGTAAATCCGAGACATCAATACTCAGTTCATTGCACACAAAAGAGGTAAACCTCGATACATTTATTACTCATAGTCTCTAGTTTCTGTTTTGGTTTAGTTTTTTTTTAGTTTATTCTGCTATATGTTTAGTGGTCATGTGATTTCTTTGTCGTTGTGTTATTTGTTGATGTTTGGGATTTGTTAGGATAGATTAATATTTACTAAATGGATTTGAAAGACGTGTACTCTAGTTTGGTTGCGTTGAATTTCCAGACCTTGGAACTTATTTAAAATCGAATATACATAAGATATACAAGGGTTATCAATGTGAGAAGGAAATATACATTCGATATGTAATTGGTATACACACCGTGATGTGTATATCTTGGGTATATATGTGGTCAAAATAAATCGGCATCGAACCATTTCTATAATTGTCTCTCAATGGTTTAAGTTTAATTTTCTGCTTTGGTTGAAGCTAATATGAAAACATTGATGGCAGTGAAGCCTTGATTATTTGCTCTTTCATGATTTATAGTTCATTATTTCCATATGTTTGTACCAAACGCAGCGTAAGATAGCATTAAATCACTGATATGTAATTCAATCTCTTCTGTTGTGTTTAGATGCCCATCGAAGTGATAATTTGGTATAGTTACCCGTAATATGGTAAACAAAATACCAACAAGTGTGTAGAAATCCACGAGTTGAGGATTATTTTGTATTTGTCATACCATTTTGATAAGCTGATTGTGTAGAAGTTTAATTGGATGCTATGAGCTTTTTCGAATATGCTTATGTTAACTTAGGCATGTCTATACTTGTTTAAGTTAAGTTCAATGTTACTTGTGACCTTTAGTGTTGGATATACTCGAATGGCTTCTTTATGATATGTTGTTTGAGTCAAAGTTTGTTTTCAAAAGATCTTGTTGATATTAGGATAGCCCCACTATGCCTGCTGGACCTGAAACTGATTTCGTTGAGGTTAAAAGAAATGATATTTACTTGATTCAATAAGATGCGCCAAAAATCTTGCATGCTCTTTTCCTCTTTTTTGACTCTGTTTTTTTTTTCGGAGAAAGGACTATGAGGCTTACGTTACTCGGTCTGTTATTGGTTTTGTATTTATAAGCATCAGATTGTATATTTAAATGAGTTAAAGGCATTTTAAACTTAGTTTAGCATCTATGAATCTATACTAATGCTTTGTCTGAATCCTAATGATGACTCGAAGTCCCCTGTTGACAAAATCTGTTAAGGGCCAAATACAGTAGACATGATATATATGATATACGTACAGCCTGATATGCTTGACAGACCTTTGTGTCATGATCCTTAGCTTCCAGTTTGTTCGAATTTACTAGATCTTTAGATGTTTGTATGTTGTCATTCTCGTCCAGTCTCTCCTTTCTTTTCCCTGTTTATTTCGTCTGCATCGGATTAGTTGGCCGTAGTCGGCTACGTAGCTCTGATGCGTGTCATTTTGTAAGATCCCCCTAAGATAAAATCTTATTTGTGTGTATGTTGAGATGATAAAGACGAGAATATGTATGTATTGAGTCTATCTTGGTCAGAGGAATTCAGAGCAGTTGTTGTGATTGAGACCTTGAGTTAACTTTGATAGGAAAACTGGAAGTGGCGTCTTTTAAAATGCATTGAAAAGGCGAGTCATTATTTAGTTCATGCGATATCTTTCTTCCCAGCCATTGCTGAATATCGAAAGTAGCAAGCAATTTTCAGCTTTGTTTTTGTTTCATTTCCATGCCCATTAATGATTTGGTCCCGTTACTAATCCCTTCATTTTATTACTTTGTTTATTTTGCATGAACACCGGAGCCGAAGAGTCCCACTTTGAGACTCAACGACACCACATGGAATCCACCGCAATGTATTAAATCCGCTGGGCAGAAGCCAATAGCAGCGAACAACAGCAATTCAAAATGGGCTTTGCCCGTTTTACTCCCCATGTTATTTTACTTTGCACATTTAATTTGTAATTGCCCGACTAACACTTTACTTGTTTTATTTGCTTAGACTAGGTGGACCTTAGCAGAACTATTAGGTTAGTACAATGGGTAGTTAGTCTAAAAAAAAAAAAAACCATGATTAATTCCATAAATTTCATCTTTCTCCTTATATTAAGTTATTTATAATATCATATATCTATCTATTCCTAGAATAATTGGTTTTCAAAACGACATGATTACATATTTTGAGTCGAAGAAATCATGCTTTACCTTATTATCTTGAAATTTCAAAACGTCACTAATATGTAAACATTAATTCAAATCATACTTTATAAACATTATTTTTAAGATTTACCCAACTTTGCGTACTTTAGCCGAATATGTTTACATAAGGTCAATAAAAGGAAAGCTCATGTCCTTTGTATCATATTTTAAAAAAAAAAAAAAAGAATAATAATAAAAAATATAAAGTTAGATTTTGTTTGTATTGTCACATTAATACAATTTCATCCAAATTTTCAAATTCACTAAATTATTGCCTACATGAAAACCTTTACATTTTCAAATTCACTTTCAATAAATCTTAAAGTCTTTTTTATACAAGTTATTATATTTAACAAGTCTTATCTTTAATAGCATCATTATGTTTCTATCTTTAACAATATTTACAAACTATTTTCTTTTCTATAATATTGCATTTACACTTAGCCTAAACTAAACATAAGTCCGGTCGGATTAACCATTATTAATGGAACTTAGAGGATGCCTAATACCTTCCCTCTAGGTTAGTTGAACCCGTACCTAGAATCTTTTGGTTTCGTAGATTTTTAAACAAATCAACTTTAGATAATTACTTTAATAACCTTAGGTGCCCTAATTCACCATAAATAATTAGGTGGCGACTCCTTAACTTTAATTAACCCCGGAATTACCCGGATGTTGTAAACTATTTTGACCCCGGTCAAAAATAGGGTATGACAGCTTGGCGACTCCGCTGGGGACGTTTGCTTAGGTTCTAACCATAACGGACTTAGTAATAGGCTTTGTGTGCTTACTTTAATTGCTTTATTGATTGTTAACTGATTTTACATGCTATTAATTGTTTGTTTGATATAAACTGCTTACATGTTACTGTTTTGATATAAACTGTTTATGTGTTACTGCTTTAATAAACTGGCATTCCGTTCATATTTCCTCCATTTCTGGAAAACTCACACTATCACACGTACACGCGAGGTGTGCTTAGTGCACCCGCAAATTTCTTCATAGAATCCAAATTTTAGGAGAGTTGGCGCATGCGCGGGGTGTCCGAATAACGGTGACCGCGTAGCCTCCTCACTCGAGTAGTCCGCTCGGGAACCTTGCGTCTAGTAAACCAACTCTTAGTCAACCTAGGATAGAGCTAAACCAACACCCGTTATTAGGGGCATACATTTCATGACCTAGGAGGTTTAATACCCTTGGCGTATTAAATCCATTAGATGACTTTACCCAAACGTCCAAGTGGGTCCACGACCCCAAGTGACACTAAATCATACTTTATGTGCATGTTTGAAGGGTAACTGTGCCTAAATATCGACTATTTGCTTTAATTAATTAAACTTTAGGAGGGTGGGATTGACTAACATTTTCTCTGAAAGGTATGGATTTGCATTTGGAGTACAACAATCGGCGAAGACCAAGGACATCACAAAATGGAGTTGTACATTTAGACGTAGGAAATTGTATTAGGAAATACTTTATGTTGTATTCATTTAATATGTAATAAATATTACATTTTTTGTACTTTATTTTGGGAAATAGAATTCGTTTAATTAATCAAAAGCAATGGAATGACATATTATGGCACACTTTACCCTTCAAACAAACGTTAGGCCTACCTCTGGCACAAAGAGGTCACATGCATAATAGGACGCGTTATTATTGTTTGATATAATCGTTTACATTTGTTCGACAACTTGTTTGACTTTGTTTGATGAATTATTTGCTACATGACTTGCTTGACTCTACGTGATCATGACTTTGTGAGACTAACATCATCTACACTTTATGTTTCTTATTTTTATTCCCAAAAAGAGAGTTGATTCGTGTTGATATTCGATGGCCGACCATCCTCACCTCACAAGGTCAAAGACATCCTCATTACCTCAACGTAGCTGGGCTGTTCAAGGAGATGAAATTATTACGTCTGATCCAGTCGCACCTATTTCAACTGGTTTGGAAAACATTGTGATCTCTAACGATTCTCCTGAGACTTCCGAACACAGAACTACTATCCAACATGATGAACATATCGCCCGCTTGACTCAAGAGATTGAGAATCTACGTGGAGAACTAAGTCGGGTTAGGGACTTGACCAATTTATCCCTCACACTCCAAAGTCCATCCACTGAACCTAGAAATGACGCACCATCGCTCGAATCCCATCACTCTCGAACATTTTCCTCCACAAAACAATGCACCTACCAACGATAACTCATTACCAAGCACCCTCGCAAATCCATCGCCCGTCTACACTCCTCCACAAAGTCAACCACCCACCTACACTACTTATGCTACTCTAATCCACCACCCGTCAACCCACCAAATCAATCACTAGTTCACACTCCTTATATTCCTTTACCTACCAACACTAATCCACCACCTACAACTACTCCTCTAAACCCACCAAACCAACTACCTACAAACACCCCTTACAACACACTACATCCAGTCCAAAACACTCCCACTGCCCAAACTTATCCAACCCAGCATATACAAGGGGCACATTTTGTCACTCCTAACGCACAATATGTTCCTCCGGTATATGCAGCGAAACACAAGCATACACCAACCCGAAGAACGGTCAGGTTCCAACCCGAAGTAGATCAATACGAGGAAATGGAAAAAGAGGCAAAAGCAAGGGCAGACGATATGTTGCTAAAAGAGATCCACAGTCTCAAAGAAGCAATGAGAAATCTCCAAGTTGCTAGGGGAACTAAGAGTGTCGAATACGAGGATCTGTGCGTTCAGCCTGATGTTGACCTACCTGTGGGTTACAAACCACCCGAAGTTTGATACTTTCAATGGAACTCGGCGATCCCCATACACACTTAAGGGCTTACTGTGACAAATTGGTTGGAGTAGGTAGAGACCAGAACATAAGGATGAAACTATTCATCAGGAGCTTATCTGGTGAGGCCCTTAATTGGTATACACAACAGGACGTTCGTAAATGGCATGGTTGGAGTGACATGGCCCAAGACTTTATGGACCGATTCAGTTTCAACACCGATATCACACCAGATAGAGTCTACATGACCAAATTAACCAAGAAATCGAATGAGTCATTCCGCGAGTATGCACTACGTTGGAGGTCAGAAGCGACCGAGGGTTCAACCCCGATGAATGACGAGAGAAATGACCGCTACCTTCATTGAATGCCAGCCGGCATATTTTATGAGAAAATGATAGGTATGATGGGACAAAAATTCACGAAGTTGTCGAATGGGAGAAGCCTTGGAAGAAGGAATGAAATGCGGAAAAATTCGGATCTTGCCGCTTTGCAAGCAAGAAAACAAAGCCATTCAATCTGGTTCTATTGGCGGGCTTAAAAGGAAGAAAGAAGATGTCGTCGTTAGTCATGAACACCCAAGGACATAAGCCGAGCCAAGCCATTCCCTACTTTAACCATCCACAACCACCTTTTTACCCTTACCACTACGCTGAACCCTACCAAATTCCACTATCTCCTTACCCTGTCTACAATACCCAAGCAAATTACTACCAACCCCGAGCACCTCCACATCAAAACCCACGTCCATATCAATCTGTTCAAGTTCCCACTTACCAAAATCGACCACCTACCACACCTAGAGCCCGTCCAAACACTGACATAAAAAACACCCGTAATTACACCCGCTTCGCTGAACCCTTGGCTCAGCTGTTCGAAAGACTGAAAGCAGCAGGCGTGGTACAACCAATTGAAGGGAGAATTCCCGATCCTATTCCAAAATGGTTTGATGGTTCCAAACGTTGTGCATATCATTCTGGAGTTGCTGGGCACGCCACTGAGGATTGCTATGGACTCAAAAACAAAATTGAAGCCTTGATCAAGGAAGGAGCGATCCAACTCACTGGGGCTCGGCCCAATGTGGACAACAACCCTCTACCTACTCATGAAAACGCCAATGTGAACATGATCTCTGTCGAGGAAAATGGAGATGTGAAAGAAGCCATCATGTCATCAACTTTTGCGGCTCCCACGAGAACAATTCAAAAGCAAGCACCAACAAAGATTGCTACTACAACTACTCACAGCACCGAGACACCAACCATCTAGGGTGCTGAATCAGGAGAAACTCTGAAGAATTGGACTTGTACTCCATTCCTGGTTCGCCGGGAGCCTCGGTAGTTCGGACTGTAGTGAACTCTTTTTGTGATAGCACAATTTTAAATTAGGGCTTGAATCATGCCCAAAACTTTTGTTTGCTTTGCTTCATCTTTTGGAAGCTTATGAATGCATTTCTGATTTTCTCTAACTGCCTATTTATTATTTTCTACTTTATTTATCAAATCTGCCAACTGTACGATTGTGACGTAAAACGAACAAATGAATCAAGTACACCTCGAGGGAATAACAAAGAAATTAGAAGACAAGATTCCATTTGGAAGAAAGCAAATAGCCAATAGGTGATGACATAAGCACGAAAGCTAGCTATTCAAGAAAATCAAAAGACGACATAAGGTTAGACAACCTAGTTTGCAACCTTTCCTTTAATACACCGTACGAACTAGGCTGACCTGATTCCCATGGGGGATACGTAGGCAGCCCACATAGGGTTCGGTTGCGTTATAACAAAAGATCCAAAAATCCTTAAGAATAACTATACATGGCCCGATTCCCTCGGCGGGATTCGCAGACTATCAATAGACGAGTCAGTCACATTTAGATAAAATCCAACAAACCTTTAGCCATTTTACGTAACAGAACTACGCCGACCTGATTCCCTTGGTGGGATACGTAGGCAATCCACATCGGGTTCGGTCCCTTTATTAGAAAATTTCAAACCATTTTTATGTACCTTACGAACTACGTTCTGACCTGATTCCTTTGGCGGGATACGTAGGCAACCTATATAAGGTTCGGTCACACCACAACATAAGTTTAGTACACCCTTTTGAGTCAAAACTGGGGCATATTTTGAAAGATTAGACAAGAACAGAGTTAGACATCGACAAGACTAAGACTACCAGACAGGAAATAGTATAGACAAATGACTTTTCAATTGTGTCACAATCCGAAGGTCGGCGTAAATATTTACAACTTATATACAAATACTTACATATATATCTTTCCTTATATACATACAATTACATATATATTTCACAACTTATATACATATAGTTACATTTCCTTATACATATACTTACATACCTATCTTTCAAATGAAATACTTTCTTTCAATTGTTTCACTACTATTCATCTACCGAGGTTTGAACGGAGATCACAAGATCCAAACAAACAAGACGAATGGAGCGCCAACAACGTCAAGCTTCGAGTCAACACGAATCAACTTCCCCCTCCCAAACTAAGAATTTTTCTTTGAGTGCAGGAACCTAAAATCGCGAGATCAACAGTCAAGTCCATCAATCACGGCTAAAAGCATCGCTTGGACATTATGGCCTTCCTTAAAAGCCAAACGGCTTTATTTCCAACTCTATCTTTAATTTTGTTTTACTTTTATCACAATAACTTTATGACTTTATTAACAATTATACCTTTTTGTAGGTTGACGAGATTGAAGATGAATTAAATCGAGATTACGTGTCATTTTTTGGCTTATCACAATACCATCGACATCATAAGACAAACGGCTATATTATCACTTTCCCCTCTCTACTTTATCCAATTACATTTATCATTTACTTTACCTACTTTAACGACTTTGTCCCGAACTTTAATCATTAAGTCTCCGAAGACAACCTAAGGGATCACTCGGCTATACATTTTCATAAGCCAACACCAACTTTACTCTACCAATTACTTTATCATTTACTTTACCTACTTTAACCACTTTACCCTGAACTTTGCAGGAATCAACATCAAGTCTCCGAAGACAACCGGAGGGATCATCATTAAGTCTCCGAAGACAACCGGGGGCATCATTCGGCTATACAGCCTCACATGCATAAGCCAGACGGCTACACTATAACTTTACTCTCTACTTTATCATTCACTTTACCTACTTTAACCACTTTACCCTGAACTTTGCAGGAATCAACATTAAGTCTCCGAAGACAACCGGAGGGATCATCATTAAGTCTCCGAAGACAACCGGGGGCATCATTTGGCTACATTACCTCACATGCAACAGCCGCTCCACACACTATGACTTTACTCTCTACTTTATCATTCACTTTACCAACTTTAACAATTTTACCTTGAACTATACAGGAACTATCATCCAGTCTCCAAAAACAACCGGATCATCATCATTTAAGACTTTACTCTCTCCGAAGACAACCGGAGATGTCATCACCCGACAACAACCGTCGCATCACAGCACATAGCCTCCGAAAAAACGGCTATACACTTACTTTACTCCTTACTTTATTACTTTACTTTATCATCCACTTTACCTACTTTAACAACTTTACCTTAAATTCTGCAGACATCATTTATCATCAAGTCCCCGAAGACAACCGGAGACATCGCATGGCTACACGGCCTCATCTGCATAAGCCGAACGGCTACACTTTTACTTTACTCTCTACTTTACTACTTTACTTTACCATTCACTTTACCTACTTTAACAATTTTATTTTAAATTCGCGTATATCATTTATCATCAAGTCCCGAAGATGGGAATTCGGCAAAATTGAGGCCTTATTATCATTAAAGTCTTCAAATACAACCGGAGATATTCGATAAACATCGTGCATTCATTCAAGTCCCCGAAGACAACCGAGACACATTTGGCCACATTGCCTCATTATAAGCCACACGGCTTCATCCTCATTCTCACACTCATATTTACTATCATGTTACACTCTTTATAATTTTATACTTTCCACTTTATTACTAATTTTGACATGAATTTCGGTCTTTGACGAAAGTACAACTTACGAGACACAGCACAACGTGGAACTTTATCTTACGCGATGAATCGGGGCAAACTTGTCAAGAGGAATATCAAACTCATAAGCAAAGGTCACGGATCTACTCTCGAACTCAACTCCGCCTACGTCCACAAACACGTGCCACGTAGGTCAATTTTTCTTTCATATTCCCTACTAATACTCTATTTCAATCAACTCTTTTCACAATCTTACATTCCTTCTACATCCCCAGCGTTTCCATAACTCAACACTGGGGCATTTTGGAGAATTTACATCGTGTCTAGTAGAGTCCTATTTAAAGGTGTGTTGCGCGCCACATTTCTAATTAGGAGGCTATAAACATATGTTCCATTCTCGAATATTCTTGTCATCTGTCTACAACCCCCGCACGCTATAAATCCACAAAAACTCTCGAACTACACATGGCCTGATTCTCGTGCAACCCGAGATATGTAGGCAACTCGAAACTGAGGTTCGGCCATAATTTTCCCTAATTCCTTCTGTCCTCATAATATTTTCCACCAAATTCTCCTAAATAGTACTTTCTTACAAATTCATATTTGTTGATCGAAACAAAATTGGCTACTATGTCAACTTCTTCGCCCGAAGATTCTTACATCATCTCCGGTCGAAGAGGGGCATCTGTTGACACCCAATTTTGTCCCTGCTTTATTTAATTTACTCGGGTTTCTAAATTTACTGACGAGCTAAATACTTTATTTTTCACTATTTTATTACTACTACTATTAATATCGTTACTTTTATTTTCAACATTATGAGCATTACTTTATCACAAATTTTAAACAGTTAGTCATCGTTTCATTTTTTGGGTTTGAACCCGCCAAATTAATTACAAGACAACACTTTGTTAAATCCTTATTTTTATACATATTAATTGTTAATTGTCTTCACATAGCATATATTGTACTATTTAACAAATTAGAAGTTCAAAAATAATTAAATAGCGGAGGAAAGATCAACAATTTTCAGCCAAATAAATGGCCCAAAATACAAACACAATATTTTTCAACTCTATCAACCACACTTTAATTAATTGGACCAGCCCACATTTCTTGAAATCAAAATATTATTTTACAATCCCATTTTTACCCGACCTAACCCCAAAGAGAACCCACCTTATTTCTCCCTATTCTTTTACCCTAATCTCTTTCTCCTCTCTTTTCTTCTCTCCATATGTCACTCTCTCTCTCTCTCTCTCTCCTTCTCATCTCTCTTCTCCTTCTCTCTTCTCCTCACGTTCTCTCCACCCGCTCCCCTCCTTCTCTCCTCACGTTCCTCTGCCACGCCTGTTCCCCACGCCTCTGTCTCTCCCGCTCCTCTCTCATACGCTCCTCTCATCCTCACTCTATAAATTTAGAAGGATTACTCAGTTGTAGAGGGGAAGAAAAATCACAAAATCCACCTACAAAAGCACAAGTTTGATCACTAAAAGCAACCAACAATTACTCTACTTTAATTTCGTTTTCGTTTAAAACTTTAATTACTTTAATCGAGTTCGATTTCTTCAAGGTTTGAGTGTAAATCCGAGACATCAATACTCCTAGTTCATTGCACACAAAAAGGTAAACCTCGATACATTTATTACTCATAGTCTCTAGTTTCTGTTTTGGTTTAGTTTTTTTTTAGTTTATTCTGCTATATGTTTAGTGGTCATGTGATTTCTTTGTCGTTGTGTTATTTGCCTGATGTTTGGGATTTGTTAGGATAGATTAATATTTACTAAATGGATTTGAAAGACGTGTACTCTAGTTTGGTTGCGTAGACTGAATTTCCAGACCTTGGAACTTATTTAAAATCGAATATACATAAGATATACAGCGGGTTATCAATGTGAGAAGGAAATATACATTCGATATGTAATTGGTATACACACCGTGATGTGTATATCTTGGGTATATTGTGTGGTCAAAATAAATCAGCATCGAACCATTTCTATAATTGTCTCTCAACCGTAAGTTTAATTTTCTGCTTTGGTTGAAGCTAATATGAAAACAGTGGCAGTGAAGCCTTGATTATTTGCTCTTTCATGATTTATAGTTCACTACTGCATATGTTTGTACCAAACAGGCCCTAAGATAGCATTAAATCACTGATATGTAATTCAATCTCTTCTGTTGTGTTTAGATGCCCATCGAAGTGATAATTTGGTATAGTTACCCGTAATATGGTAAACAAAATACCAACAAGTGTGTCTGCATCCACGAGTTGAGGATTATTTTGTATTTGTCATACCATTTTGATAAGCTGATTGTGTAGAAGTTTAATTGGAAGACTGCCTTTCGAATATGCTTATGTTAACTTAGGCATGTCTATACTTGTTTAAGTTAAGTTCAATGTTACTTGTGACCTTTAGTGTTGGATATACTCGAATGGCTTCTTTATGATATGTTGTTTGAGTCAAAGTTTGTTTTCAAAAGATCTTGTTGATATTAGGATAGCCTTACTCTTTTCCTTTCCGGACTCGAAAGCCTATTTCGTTGAGGTTAAAAGAAATGATATTTACTTGATTCAATAAGATCGCCATAAAATCTTGCATGCTCTTTTCCTCTTTTTTACTTTCAATTCGGAGAAAGGACTATGAGGCTTACGTTACTGTCGATTATTGGTTTTGTATTTATAAGCAATCGATTGTATATTTAAATGAGTTAAAGGCATTTTAAACTTAGTTTAGCATCTATGAATCTATACTAATGCTTTATCATTGTCGACAAATATCCTAATGATGACTCGAAGTCCCCTTTGGTTCAAAATTTTAGTTAGTGTACGATAGACATGATATATATGATATACGTAAAAATGTCCTTTGTGTCATGATCCTTAGCTTCCGGTTGTTCGAATTTACTAGATCTTTAGATGTTTGTATGTTGTCATTCTCGTCCAGTCTCTCCTTTCTTTTCAACTAGTTTTTTAGACATCGGATTAGTTGGCCGTAGTCGGCTACGTAGCTACTGGTCTGGTGTCTGTTTGTAAGATCCCCTAAGATAAAATCTTATTTGTGTGTATGTTGAGATGATAAAGACGAGAATTGTGTATTGAGTCTATCTTGGTCGAGGGAATTCGGATAGATGATTTTGTGATTGAGACCTTGAGTTAACTTTGATAGGAAAACTGGAAGTGGCAGTGCTGTAAAATACTGACGAAAACTGAGTCATTATTTAGTTCATGCGATATCTTTCTTCCCGTTCAATATCGAAAGTAGCAAGCAATTTTCAGCTTTGTTTTTGTTTCATTTCCATGCCCATTAATGATTTGGTCCCGTTACTAATCCCTTCATTTTATTACTTTGTTTATTTTGCATGAACAATGGAGCCGAAGAGTCCCGTTTGAGACTCAACGACACCACATGGAATCCACCGCAATGTATTAAATCCGCTATGTAAGCCAATAGCGGCGAACAACAAAGCAATTCAAAATGGGCTTTGCCCGTTTTACTCTCATGTTATTTTACTTTGCACATTTAATTTGTAATTGCCCGACTAACACTTTACTTGTTTTATTTGCTTAGACTAGGTGGACCTTAGCAGAACTATTAGGTTAGTACAATGGGTAGTTAGTCTAAAAAAAAAAAAACCATGATTAATTCCATAAATTTCATCTTTCTCCTTATATTAAGTTATTTATAATACTCATATATCTATCTATTCCTAGAATAATTGGTTTTCAAAACGACACGATTACATATTTTGAGTCGAAGAAATCATGCTTTACCTTATTATCTTGAAATTTCAAAACGTCACTAATATGTAAACATTAATTCAAATCATACTTTATAAACATTATTTTTAAGATTTACCCAACTTTGCGTACTTTAGCCGAATATGTTTACATAAGGTCAATAAAATCATGTCCTTTGTATCATATTTTAAAAAAAAAAAAAAGAATAATAATAAAAAATATAAAGTTAGATTTTGTTTGTATTGTCACATTAATACAATTTCATCCAAATTTTCAAATTCACTAAACTTATTGCCTACATGAAAACCCTTACATTTTCAAATTCACTTTCAATAAATCTTAAAGTCTTTTTCATACAAGTTATTATATTTAACAAGTCTTATCTTTAATAGCATCATTATGTTTCTATCTTAACAATATTTACAAACTATTTTCTTTTCTATAATATTGCATTTACACTTAGCCTAAACTAAACATAAGTCCGATTCGGATTAACCATTATTAATGGAACTTAGAGGATGCCTAATACCTTCCCTCTAGGTTAGTTGAACCCGTACCTAGAATCTTTTTGGTTTTTCGAGATTTTTAAACAAATCAACTTTAGATAATTACTTTAATAACCTTAGGTGCCCTAATTCACCATAATTAATTAGGTGGCGACTCCTTTACTTTAATTAATCCCGGAATTACCCGGATGTTGTAAACTATTTTGACCCCGGTCAAAAATAGGGTATGACAGGTAGGTCGTAGTTTTTAATCCTATGAGCAAGGAGTTTTCCACGTAAAAATCTTGTATTTATTCTCGTACTGCACTGCATAAGGGAATTGGTACACAACCAGGTCCCTCCATATACAGTTTGGTGGACGCACAGCCTCTACTATCCACCAAGTTCTTCGCTCGAAGAACCGAAATAATCTTCTTAGGTGCAGGGCAAGGAGTACCCTTCCACTCCAGTCTCGGAATGCCTAGCATAGACAATTGTCTTGGCATGATAGTCTAGAATTATGTAATAAGGAGATAACCAATACATGCCCAAAATAATGCCAAAATCCACCATACCGTGGATCACCAAATCTACCCAAGTATCGTAACCCATGAATGTTACCACATAAGACCGATAGACTCGATCTACTACCAGAGAATCTCCGACATGAGTAGAGAAATGAATAGGAACATCAAGTAGATCACAAATCATACCCAGACCCATAGAGAAATACGTTTAAACATACGAGAAAGTAGAGCCCAGATCAAATAGTACTGAAGCTGCCTGATGATAGACTGAAATAGTACATGTGATAATCGCATCAGAAGCCTCTGCCTCTGGTCTACCAGGGAAAGCATAGAAATGAACCCGTCCGCCCTCGGACTATGTACCTTCACGGCCACCCCGTCCCGGAATGAGCTCCGCCTCCCAGGGGTGCACTAGGGTGATTACCACGCTCTGTAGGCGATAACCGCTCTTATAAAGCCGCAAAACCACCTCTACCAAGATCGACCTCCCCAACCTACGGTGTCGAAGTCTGGTGCTGAAATCGAGCTTTCGATCTTCTCCATGTCTAGGTCTAGGACACTAGCTCGTGAAATGCCCTGTGTCATCAGACTCAAAGCAAGTCTTGCCCATCCTGGGCTGCATCACTGATACAGAAGAACCAAAATACCCTCCATGATTCGTGTGTCAGGTGTAAGAACCTCGAGAAATATGTCTAGAACTGAACTCACTAATCTAGAAGGGCCATCTGCTAAAATATGACGCGCTGACTTAATGGGACGGCCCGAATAATACTGATTACTCTCTCCAAAATGAACCCTACCCCTAGAAGAAGAACCACTGAAGCTACCAAATCTGCAATCCTCTTATCGTCACCCCTACCATGAGCCTGAATCCTTACTGAATTGACCTCTGTGGCATGGAATGAAGCCCAACCACGACATAGAATGAAGCCCTCGGAGCTACTAGCTGTAAAGTTGCTAACTTCAACAGAAGAGTCAAATCCATGACAAACAACCTCACTCTCTCTGTCTCGTTGGGGAGTAACTACACTGCATATCGAGCCAAGGTATGGAACCTAGAATCATACTCCGTGATCGATAAACCTCTCTACTTAATGCGGTGAACTCATCCTTCCTCCCGTCTCTCAAAGTCTGAGAAACATACTTTTCCAGAAAAACCTAATAGAATCAGGTCCAAGACAATGGAGGCGACCTAGATGGTCGGCAATCAATATAGGATCTCCACCACAACTTCGCATCTCCACACAATTGAAAGGCAACATAGTCAACTCCATGTGACTCCACCACACCCAACTTATGAAGCCTCTCATGACAATCAATGATGAGCTCATACGAATCCTCCTCAAGGGTACCATAAAAACTAAGAGGCTTCATCTTGGTAAACCTCCCAAACAAATCCTGCTTCTCATGAGTCATAACCAAACCAGCAACAAGTTTAAGAGCAAAATTAGGCGCTAAAACCTCATCGATACGGGGAGCCACAGCAACAGGCTATGCCTTTGGGGTTTGGAACTGCTCAGGAGTCTGACCTCCAACTCTGGTCTGAGATATGTCTGGAATAGCCGGAAGGACGCCCGCCTAGGTCAATCCCTCGAGAAAGCTCAAAATGCTTACAATAGAATCCTAAAGTACTGGTGTAGCAATAATCTCTGGTTGAGCGTGGGCTAGTCCCAGCTCCTCCTCCTCCATAGGCTCATCCTCATGTTTTATCTCTGGCTCAGGCAATAATGATATGGCTCAGGCTTGTCTAGCCATGGGTACTCTACCCTGGGCTGGTGTTGCCCTACGACCCTTACCTCTACCACAGTCCCTACCTCAGCCTCGGCCTCGTGCCATGGCCCTGGAAGCAGGTACTAGTACCTCACTCGTAGCGACTGTCCCACATGTCCTTAACATCTGTGAGAGAATATAAAGTGAAGTTAAAGGCTAATTTGAAACAACTAGATACAAATTTGAACAAATTAGTATGAAAGGAATGAAAGAATGAAAGTTTCCTAAATGTCCTATAGCTTCTCGATGATGGTACGAACGTCAACCTACCAATCCGAAAGACTCTAGTAGACATTGCTCTTGTACTCGTGAGACCGATGAACCTAGGGCTCTGATACCAACTTATCACCACCCAGTTCACGAATCATGATGGCACCACACTATCCCCCCGGGTGGGCGAACCATCCCCTAAATCAATATTCATGTGAAAGGAAGACATGCAGAAGTAAATGTCGAAATTATACTAAATAGTCTTGCATGATATTGTATTATAAGTGCGAAATTACTTAAACAGTTACAACCCCAAAACCTGGTCTTAACTCGTCTAAGAGATTCTAATACTTATTAAAATATCTGAAATACTGGAGTAAAAGTCTCAAAATATTAAAATAGAATATTGTCTGTAGAATCAGAAATAGACAGAGTAATCATAAGAAGAGATCCAGGGCTGCAGGTCTGGCTAGTAGCTCACCCTAGAGTCTCAGATGGAATAGCCTCGGGATCAGTTACGAGGTCTCGAACTGGAACCCGAATCAAACTCTACACTTAACAAAAAGTGTAGCAAGAGTCGTATGAGCACGACACTAGTACTCATAGGCATCATAGGCCGAAAATGATTATATAACGCATATAAGATTTAGAAATCAACAAGTAAAGCATATAAGGAAATCAAATACTGTCACGAAATCATACTTCAAGTAAGAAGTTTAGAAAGAATGCGTAAATCACCAAATAAGCAGTCATGAGTAGATGAATGAATGTAGTACAATGCAATACAGTGCTCTGGCCAACTCTCCACTCCCATACACATATGCTAAGGGTTATGCCTCAAAGACATGACCCATGAGGGACCCGCGAAGTTCATGTACCACTACGCTCTCCAAAAAAGACCTCGGAGACTATTATTCACTCCCGCTCTCCGGCAAAGACTTGGGAGGCTATCACTCTCTCATACCATCATCTTAGTCATATATGAAAATGGAAGGCATGTAATGTATGTAATCAAACACAACAACGTCGAAAACCATAGAATCAATAAATGCATGTCATGAATACTAATCACAACTCAAGTTGTTAATATTATCCTTCCTTTTTTTATAAGATGAGTGAGATATCAAGTGACGAAGGTAAATTCGACCAATAACTACAATTATTAGAAAACATGACAGCAACCCCACATAACAGCATTCCTGCCAAACCAGTGGATTCATCACCACAACCATGACCGAGGGCCTATCATGCTTTCCCTGTCAATATCCAAAAACTACATACGATTCTCTAATCAGAGTCTAAAAAGATAAGCCATATCCTACTTCGATGGACGAACATGTGCCACAAACCTCAAGCCAATGCTTTTCCCTTTCGGAGAGCCTCATAATAATCAAAGTCTATCAAATACGCATTCTATGTTAGAATACGAATCCATGAACACCCATGTTGCTATACTTCTAAACGGAACCCAAAAACACAACCCAAAAAGTGACCTCGGGCCCACAATGGAAAAATTAGAATTTTAAGTTAGAAACATGTAACCCACAGTCTAGGTAATCATAATCATAAGTTTAATGGAAATCTAACCCCAATTGAGCCTCCAATTTCAAGAATTATTCAAACCTAACTTGTGTGAAAACCCATGAATCAAATCACTTGAAAACCCAGTTTGGAATTGAAATTCGTGTTAGTAATAGTTTACCCAAACTTTAAACAAGATAAAACTAGGACATTACTAAAAACAACCTTTATTAATTAAAAAAAGCTCAAAATTCAACTTAGGTTTCATAACCCATAAAACCCCCACCCTAAAACATGATTTCTATCATGGAATCTCTAATTAATCGAAGATATAATCATAATAGGATGATAAGAAGCTTACCCAAATGAAGATTCTTGAAAAACCTCTCAAAATCGCGCTAAACCGAACTCTTTAGGTCTCAATATGTTAAACTGAAATGTCCAAGTCGAAATAGGGCTTTTTAATGTTCTATCCAGTGATTCTCCCAAAAGCGGGCATTAGCTCGCAAAAGCGAGGTCCAGCTTACAAAAGTGGACCTCCACCGGACTCGACCCATTCGCAAAAGCAGAAAAAAAAATCCCAGATGCGGGCCTCCCCTGATCTCAAATGAGAGCCCAAGATTCGCAAATGCGAAGCTAGGTCAACCCGGCCAGTTTACGGATGCAGACTCTACTTTGCAGATACATGGCTTGCTAATGCGTGATGTCACTCGCAAAAGCTGGTACTCCAGAACCAGAAAATAAAACAACTTTCCCATTTTGATCCGACACCTGAAACTCATCCGAGACCTCCTCGATACAAACCAACTATGCAGACTTATCAAAGCATGCTATAAACTCCTTTGCTCACTCAAATTTCCAGAAGAGGTCTCCTTATCCCGGTGTTGACCCAAGTAACTCCTACCAAACCAAAACTAACATTTTTCAACCAATGACTCGAAACATAAACGAATGCCTCCGGACCCGAACCTAAAGATCATATAAGTAAAAAAATTCCATTGTGGACACACAAAGAAACCATCAGAATTCGATTCCGGACGCAATTACCCAAATGTCAACCATTGGTCAATTCTTTTTCACTTCTTCAACTTAGAAATCTCTAAAATCCTCAAAACCAACCAAAACCAATCAGATTACCTCAAAAACCGTGCCACCCATCCCCAAAGTGATAAACGTTGAAATGAAACAACGGGAAGGGTAATTTTGGGAAAAAAGGATAAAAAGCCCTAAAATGACAAAACGGGTCGTTACAATTAATTTGACTAAATTTTTCATTTATTTCTAAGTTAAATAATCTCATCTTTTTTTCTCAAGAACATGAATAAAAATAGCTGCTATTTGTTTTGTTACAGTGAGTTATGTTATTCAAGTGGCGTGCAGGAGAGGAGATTATGAGTGAGTTTTTCAAACAAAATCCACTCAAAGAGTCGAATATCCACCGTCCCAGTAATTAATCTTCACGCAACACTAATTAAGTTTTATGACATTTACAATATTGAGTAAAAAATATGCAAAATTTCTTCCTAAAATCCTAAATGTGCACTAATTTTTTGACGAAGGGTGTTCTACTGATCACTCTCCATTACACCTAACTAGCCTCTGATTATGGACATTCATCATTTACAATTTATAAATTAAAAAATGAATCTTCTATATACGACGTGATTTTTCCGCATGAGCAACAACCCGTTAGGTCATTTTGATTGTTTTGACTATTTTACCCCTATTGATCCTTTCCTAACTTCATTAGAGTACTTTTGACTTACGGGGATGGGTGGCGCGACTCCCAAGGCATTCAGATGTGAGTTGAGTGAGAAAATGGAATTTTTGGGAATTCATAAGTGGATGGTTGACCAAAGTCAACATCGGAAGTAAATGGGTCTTTTTGGAAATTTCATCGATTCCAATGGGTCTGGAATGTTGATTATGTCTTGGTTGAATAATAGGTTCGGTTCCCGAGGAACTTGGAGGCAATTTGGCCTTTTGGTTAGAAATCTAATTTTAATGCATTTGGGGTTGACCGGGTCAAGATTACCCTTTTTGAAAGCTTTGAGTGCGCGAGTGAGTTCGTAGCATGCTTTAGGAGTGGTATACATAGTTGGTTTGTGTTCGGGAGGTCTCGGATGAGTTTTAGGTGTTGGTTGGAAAGTTTAGAAGTAGCTTAATTTTCTGGTTTCTGGTGTGGCGCATATGCGGACGTGGGGCTGCACCTGCGCGAGCTGGGTTGCAGGTGCGAGAAAAGGGTCGTTGGCCAAGGGCCGCACCTGCAAAAATGAGCTCGCATGTGCGGAGCTGCATCTGCGCGTGATGGTCTGCACTTGCGGACCTAAGGGAGTTAATGAGATCTAGCAGGTGCGACGTCGCACCTACGAGGATTTGAGCGTCGGTGTGAAAATTGCTGATAAGAATTAGATATTTATTCCCCACTTCGAAACTAGACTTCCCATTCACATATTTAGCATTTGGGAGCTCGGTTTGAGGAGATTTTTGGGGGATTTGAAAGCTTCATCTGTTGGGTAAGACTCTAACCTTCCTTTTATGATTAAATCATGGATTATTGAGTGTTTTCATGATAGAGATCATGATTAGGATTGAGAATTTTGGAATTTATAAACCCTAAGCTTGAAATAAGAATTTCTTCGATTGAGCATGTTCGACGATGGATTTGATAGGTTTTTGAGGTCTAGACTCCACAGATGTCGGGTAACCTAATTTTGGGTTGAATTTCCCATTTTGCCTTTGTGGCTCGAAATCCTATTTTGGGTGATCTTTTCGGTTCGGATTTAAAGTATGATAGTATGGGTATCATTGGATTCGTATGACTTTCTAGAACAATAATTTGACCTTATTGAACTTGATTTTCCTACAAAATTACAATTTTGACCTTTGGGGTTTAGGACGAGGTTTTTGGGTTGACTCTCTAAAGCCGAAACTTTTATAAGATAATATGGGTATCGTTTGACTTGTATTGTTACGTATAATCTGTGTTTGAAAAGATTGGGATCATTTGGAGGCTTTACGAAAAGGCAAGGCAACGCTGTGATTCCGGACACCTATTTGAGGTATGTTGAGACTATGAACCTTAACTTAGGCATCTTGGTTGGTTAAAATTAGACTGATAAGATGGGATAATGGGCTAATGTAAGGGGATTCTGATACTTGTGAGGTGACGAGCACTTGTATCGGATACCGATGCCATAATAAGGGTATTTGTATAATTTCATTTGTATAGTCTGTTCTAAATGCCATGCTTTGGGCATTAACTGATAGCATAGATTGATTTTTGTATGTGATTGGGATATGAGGTCCTTTATATATAGCTTCTATGCTTATTACCTGTCCTATATGTGATTGCATATTCTCATCACTCCTAAATACCCGTTTCCAAGTGGAAAAGAGCTAAAGATTGAGTCTTTATTGCTTAGCTTTATGTCTTATTGTGTTGCATGTCATATTTATTAATTATTCTAGTATCTCATATGCGTTCTAGGATATTTGTGAAAGGTTCAATGGGAAAGGATTTCGGACGGAGTGATGATGGTATTCTGTGCCAGATTAGCTCTATGACAGGTAATGTGGTCCTAAGGGCAGAGTATTATGATTTTGAGCCTATAGGGCTGCGTACAGATATCGGAAGCCTAAAATGACTGAGATCCGATGTGATTTGGGAGATCTAAGAATGTCGAGTTGGCATATGGACCTCGCGAGTCCCCCATGGGTCACGATTTATAGAATTTGAACATGTGTGTACCGGAAGATGGAAAAGGCCTTGCATTACATACATTAGCATAGCATTACATTCTGTTGGTTTCCTTGTTGTATGAGTTGTCGATTCGCGGTTCGGATTGCCTTATATTGCCTTTGGATAATTGACTAACTTGAGGACTTAGATGGTACATCTAGGTTTGTAACGGAAGGTTATTAAACGGATTATGATTATTATTACTGTGGACTAATAGCGGTTGAGTGTGGAAGTAGTATTCGTAGACCAGCCCTCGTCTCCGTTTTCGTTAGGGTCGGTCGTTGATGTTGCTTGGTACCCTTTATTTCGTACTCACGCTACGCTTGTTGCACCCTTTTGTGTGCAGACTCTAGTCCTAGGACGAGTGGATCTCGGGACGCTGCCGGCCATTGAGGAGACCATCTAGACAATTCGGGGTGAGCCATTCGTGTGACCCATGGCACCAAATCTTCTTCAGCTATCCTTCCTTTCTATTTTTTTCCTAGACAGGTTATGTATTTCGAGATGTATTACGAGACTTAATTCTTTATCTTAATCCATTCTTGTACTATTGACACCTGATTCGGGATGGTTGTACTTTCATTTCCGCATTTATGTTATTGAGGATATTTAAGACTTAAAAATTGACTTGTATGTTTAATTCCGCATTGATTTCTTCTTCTTTTACTGTAATTTGGGTTGTGGATGGCTTATTGACTTGAGGGAGTTAGTGCCTTCATGGCTCCGTAAATTTTGACAGTATGTTATTGTTTTGTACGTGAAAAAAAAAAAACTCACTTCTTGTCTACTATAATGTCTCTTTTAGTCAATGGTGTTTGAAATTTTACGAAGAACGAATTTATTTACATTTTGTAAAACAACCTCCTTTTGAAGATGCAAAGGTACTACTTCGAGAGATTTATACAAGCTCATCAGAAGCATTTTTAATCTATTCCTTAGTTACCCACGAAGAAATAAACTGGATCCTAAATTGTACAGGCACGTCAAATGTGGAGATACTTCCTTCTGGCCTCATCATTTTATCTGATCAAATAGATTTAGATATATAATTAGTTCACTTGTGATTTTGGGTGTTCAAATACAGCTAAATTACAATTTTCTTCCCGGTGAATTTGAAAATAACTCCTTGTCCAGTATTAAAGCTCTCGTGTGGAAAATTGTTGGGAAGATAAATGAGGCTTTCAATTGATCTAGTCTTATCTAGTTGTACTTTTGAATTCAAATTGAACAATACATTTTGATGTATTCAAGATTACTTCATTTGAAAAATTTATATCTGAAGTACTTTATTTATTTAAGCATTGTTATATTTTATTCGACAATATTCAACCAACTTGCACATGCTTTGCACTTTCTTGTTTGCTAAACTAAAACAGATTGATATTCATGTATATTTTCTTCCTCTTTTCATTACTATTAGTCTTATAAAAATAAAAATAAAAACAACTAGAAATTAAATAACGTAAAATGGGAAGACTTGACTTATTTTCTACTTCTTTATTGCCTTTGGAAAAAAAATAAAACGCTGATTGAGGGTTTCCTTTTTATAAATTTTTTTAAGCCATCACTTTCAGGCAGTGTGCCTTTGGTGTGGGGTTTAGGCTAGCCACATCTCATTCTATTCAATACTTAGAAAGATTACAAAAATAGAAGAGTAAATGTACCTTACCTTCAAAATACAAGTAAGATTGAAAAATATTCAGGGTGTATTCGGTGTGAAGGAAAATATTTTTCCGAAAAATATTTTCCAATTTTTTAATGTTCGTTTGGCCAAAATTTTTGAAAAATATTTCATTTAGGAAAACAAGTTCCTTAAAAATGGGTAAAATGACTTCCCTAATCAAATAGGAAAATTAGTCCACAATTGGCATTTCGCCAACCACCCTACCACCACCCAACAACCAAACCCCAACCACACCCACAACCCACACACCTCTCCCACCCACCACCCTTCTACCACCCCACCCCACCACCACCAACCCACCCCCTCCCCCTCTATTTTTTTTTGTGTGTGTGTGTGTTTTCAAGTATCATAAAGATTTTAGCGCCGTTGACCACCATCGATCTGTTGAAGCAATGGATTCCTTCATAACTGTTGATACTACTACCAAAGTTCGAAAGGACTGCAACTTCACTCCTGAAGTTGAAATTGCCGCTGTTAATTTTGAAGCTAGAATGAATTACCATTTTGATACTATTGCGGAAAGTAGGGTGATGAAAGTGAACCTAGAGTCGCTCCAGACACAAGTTAAAAGCCACATTGCATGTGAACGATTTGGTGTGCCCCCTTCTCCCTCAGCCTCCGAACCAGAAGATGATGAGGACGATGAATTTGTAGTCTGGACTTCGGATGAAGAGTTGCCTTAGTTTGGATTTCATAATGGACTTATATTTTATGTTTTATGGACTTATGTTAAAACTATGTAGAACTAGTTAATGGTACTTTTGGTGAAATCATTTGAATATTTTGAACTTTGATGTTCTTTTTAGATCGTATTTGATGTGTTTAGATAGTGTTTGATTGTTACTTAGGGTGATTTTGTGTGTTGTAGCTCTTTTAGAATTGATTTGGCAGCATTTTAGTGCTGGTTTTGAGCTGGTTTTTGTGCTGGTTTGTGCAGGTGTGACTGCATAAAATGCAGCAATTAGCTGCTGTTTTTTTCCAAAAAATGCAGTAATTAGCTGCTGGGTTTTCTCCAGAAAACCGACGGACAAACCGAAGCAGTCTGTCAGTTTTTTGGAATTATTTCTGTATAATTTCCAGAAAGCCGACGGACTCCGTCGATTTTCTAAAAAATAATAATTATAAATTAAATATATAACCGACTTAGTTTGTCGATTTTTAATAAAATTTATATTATTTCTTTTTAAATATAAAATATTGAAGGAAAATAAATAAATAAATAAATAAATAAATAAATAGAAAACCGACGTTGTCCGTCGGTTTTTTATACTATTTTTTATTCATGGATTTAAAACCGACACTGTCCGTCACAAAAAAACGACGCAGTCCATCGATTTTCGAAAAGCGACGTAATGTAAACCGACGGACCGTGTTGTATCGATTTTCCGTCGGTTTCATTAAAAAAACCGACGACCCGACTGTTTTTTAGTAGTGTAACCAGGTCATCACTTTGCGTCTGCGGGCCAAGTCCCGCATGGGCGGACCCGCAGATGCGCTCACACACCCGCAGAAGCGGGACATTAGACACTAACAAAAATATGGTTTTTCACCAAGTTCAACTTAAAACCCGACACTCATCCAAGACCCCCCGGATACAAACCAGATACGCATACCAACATAAAAACACGCTACGAATCAACACGTGCCCTCGGAATTTCCAACGGAGGTCATCTTGACTCGGTCCACCCCCAAAAATCCCAAGTCAAATTTCCAACCAAGGACCCAAAACGCTCCCGAGTGCCTCGGGATCTGAACCAATCACACCACCAAGTTATAAACGACTCTCCGAACCTTATGGAATCAACGGTATTCCCAAAAAGGTTTGTTTACCCAAAAGACAACTATGGGACAACAGTTTTTCGCTTTAAGCCACTAATTCCTCAAGACTAATCTGAATTCCCTAGGGAACTGCTCTACCCATCCTACGAGTCAAACATACTCTAATGGAGCTGAGGGAAGGGTCAACAGGGATAAAAGGGTCAAAAATCCTAAACGTCCAAATGGGTCGTTACAAATGAAAACAGCTAAGCCTGAGTCCCAAACCCTTTATTCAACAGCAGTGACATGAAAAAATAAAGTACAAATTAAACGACTGAACGAAGTAAGCAAAAGCAGTTGCAACAAAAGGTGCAGCATCCCTCATTCTTCTAGTAGGCCTAATTGTCTTGCTCCATGTAGTGTGCAGATCAGATAAAGATTCACAAAGCTAGTAGCAGCAAAATGAAACAACAATAAGCAAGGCAATCATGATAGCTGCTCTGGATTTAATTGTTGCCATGTCCAATTTAATTCAAGTACAACGATAGGCCTATGCACACAAGTTAAGTTATATATAACTGCTTGTGACTGAGTTAGTATTATTAATTATCTTATGTGTATAGGTGATCTCTATTACTAGTACTTAATTAATTAGTTAATAAACAACCACCTGATTAATTAATGGCAATTTACCTAGTGGGAGTGCCAGAGGGGGTCAATTTTATTTTATTGCACTAATAAAATCACTAAACTACTTTCCAATCACGACAAAATCGCTCTACTTTATCTAAGTATCACGAAAACCACTAAACAATTTTCACACTCAACTTTGCCTAAGTATTATAGAATGTTAATAAGAGAAAAATGAAAGAGGCATTTTATATGATCATATCATCATATTATACTAAAAGTGAGAAGCTCCTATCTTTAAAGTTCGATTACTATTTTGCCCCTGCAGTAAGTCCACATGTGATAAAACATATAATTAATAGTAATGTCATATATTATTAAAAGTGAGAACATCTTAAGAAAAATTAGAGGGAATAATACAGTCAAATCTCTCTATAATTGTCATTCGTTATAATAGCATTTCACTATAACAGCCTGATTTTATCCGAAACCGATTTTTCATGTTATAATTTACTTCTCTATAACAACATGTTACCTATAATAGCAGTGACATTCATTATAGTGGTACACTCTTTGTAAATTACCTCTCTATAACAGTCATACTCAAATATTATCTAATAATATTTTGTAACAAATATATTATGTATAAAATATTAAAATTATTATGGTAATCATCAAGTAAAAGCTATTAAATTCTTTTTTGCTAAAAATTTGGACAAAAATCTCTGTCAATTCAAGTGTTATATTAGCATTGATATGATACCAATGGGCCCCACTCCTTCAAGGCCTTTCACTCGTAGCCAAGCCAAGGAGCTCCAAGACTTGCAAGTGATGTTCATGAAGAGAGGGGCATTGGAGGCGCTTGAAGAACACCTCTTAAGAGTGTACGACGTGTCGATGATTGCTTGGGAGGATGTTGAAGATGAAGGCATGAGAATGGAAGCCACAAAAAGTGGCTAGAAGTGCAAACGGCCAAAGAAGAGCCAATGTTGGCTATTTTCGGCCAACTTGTGGCTAATTTTGCAAAAGGTCATTTTTGGGCCTTAGTTGTAAAAGGCAAGACCATATATAGTTGCCTTAGTCATTTCATTAGTTTTTAGCTTAATTATTGAAGAAAAACCTCTTATGAGTGATAGTTTGTTTAGTTAGTTAGTTACTTAGAAATTATCTTAGTGATTAGTTGTGTGGAACTTTGGTTGGTAATCCAAAACTCTTGTCCTTGATTTTCTACATTGAATTGCTCATTTGTGGATTAATTGAGTCTTCATTGTTGACTATCAATTAGTATAGGTTCATTAATAGGAATCAATTAGGAGGGTTTAAGTTTAATATACCTAGATTTGCCTATAATTCCTTTACTAATTGGGTCTTGCTTTTATCTTAATTCCTTGCATTTTAATTCCATTTTTTATTTCTAGAGTTTTCATTAGGAATCTTATCAAGCACTAAGAGATTAGAATTTACAAAGCAACCTACAATTGTAAAATTCTTACGTCAAACTTGAAGTATTTAAATTTGCAATTAATTTCAAAGGCATATGTTCTTTATATTTTAATTCTTTATCGGTACGATACAGCTAGTTATGGATTTATTAGTCGCTTCAAATTTTAATTAATGGAATATGAAAATCAATTGAGATTTTAAAATTAACAAGTATTTTTTTTTCGTTTATAACACAAAAAGTACAGAAAAATATTTTTTTTTACGTAGTTTTGTTTATAACAGCTAAATGACATGCAAACATGAAATGCCAGTCTACATACATAACAACACCTCACTATAGCAGCTATGAAATTTTCGGACACACGCTGTCATCAGGGGCGGACCTATGTACATTTTGGAGGTGCTCCAGCACCCATTAAACCCGACGTAGATTAGGTACAGTTATATAAGAAATATATGAAATTTGGTTATAAATATTAAAAAAGCACCCTGGAAATCAATAACATAGTTGGGTGCTTTAGTTTCCAGGCCGGAAGCACCCACGACCCTTAAATCCTGGGTCCGCCACTGGCTGTCATTATAGAGAGGTTTGACTGTACCTCAATGTTAAATGAGTAACAATCCTGCATATAGAAGAGGAAAAAGCAGCTTAAATGATTATTAATACAATCAATTAAAAGGAGTTTCATCTACCCAACTTAATTTACATTACACATTATCTCATTTATTTTCCATTCTTCTCAGCTCCCATCCGTTACTTAACTTGGAATTGGGTTGCCAGATTCTATAAAAAGAGAAATGAAGTGCATATTCCACTAACTTCTCACGTTCATCGCAATGGATGTTGCAATTGGTATAGAGTACTTGCATGGGAAGAATATAGTACACTTTGATTTAAGATTTTTTGATTTAAGAGTTATAATCTGTTTGGTTAATTTCTGGGATCAGCAACGTCCAATTTGCAAGGTTAGTCATTGCCAAGAGATGTTTTTATTTGTCAGAAAGATATTACGGATGAGAACATGAAAACTCTTCAATCATTTGTGGAGCAACTTGAAATTAATTGAAAGTAAAAGGCAAGGATAAATTTTTGATTAAGAGGAAAATATTGTCATGCTTAAAAGTATTAGTAGCACTAATGATATGCAGACGAAATGGAGAGAATACAACTAATAAGAGTTTTTTTTACAGTTAAAAATATTTTGCTAAGAGTATATATATATATATATATTTGCTAAGAGTATATATATATATATATATGTGTGTGTGTGTGTGTGTGTGTGTATAGATTTTTAATAATAAAAAAACCATCATAATTATGCCATATATATTTTACATCAATCTCCAGCACCCTTTTTCTTCCTCATTTTCTACTGCAAAAATCAAAAGAAATTATAATTTCCACTTTCACGAATCACAAGAGCAAGAACAAGGATGACACCGTACCCTTCAATCTCAACAGTTGAATAACTTCAATAATTGAACCTATGATGGTTATTACATTTTTGTAGTCTTTTCAATTTTTATTTGCACTATTTTACCTATCATTGCAGTAACGTGGCAGCACCTTTTACGAGTTTGGTTAAGATGTACTTCAATTTGGTTTAAGATAAATAAAAAAGACAATAAAAAATTGAAATTTTATCAAAACAATACAACAAAAAAGATCATACACAGGATTATTTTTTAATTTCCATATTAAGGTGAATATTTTGTTACGTGAACCTTGAAATTATGATTAGAACTAGTGAATTTGTCCGCGTGAAAATTAAGAATATCAATAAATTTATTTGAAATAAAATAGATAATATTTAATTTTTTATATTAATTAAATCACAAAGATAATATCTAAACTGGACTGCAATTTTCATTATCGTATTTTTTTCTTTAAAAAAGGAACAACTTTACCATCAAATAAAAGAAACATGAAACATAAGTAAAAACGTATCGGAAACAAACAACCAACATATTTATTGGTTATATTCACCCATAAGTCTTCGAAGCTCACAATTTTTTCTTTTGCCAATTAACTTACAATGTATTAGCTTCAACTTCAAATACTTTTTGTTATATTTCTATTATATATATATAAGTGCATATAAGTGCCTTGCAAGGACGAACACAACAATAGAAGATTGTACTAAAAGCAACAAAAGTTGTACCTTCGAAATTGTGGATTATTGTGGGGTTAAATTGGTTCCCCTTCTAACACGTGTACTGCAACCATAGACACGTGTAGTGCTTTTTCAACTTCTCTCCCTTTCCTGATCTAGAACTTCTGTAGCAGTCCAAACAAAAATTGACTCCAACACTGCTCATCTTTTGATAATTGAGATTTCGTTCCTCTCAAGCTCTTTCACTTATTATTTTTCTATTATATATAACTGTCCAAGAGGGACTAACACTGCAATGAATACTTGTACTAAAAGCTATATAAATTGTACACTTTAACCAACTACTTTTTTATCCCACGTGGACATCTGTCAATAGTACTGAATATTTATTCTCTTCTCATGTATACACGTATGTACTTCAATTTTAATTTTCCGACACATTTATTTTCTCCATGCACTTTTTACTTGTTCACTTTTGACTTTTCACATTCTTTAAGAATTAATAAATTAAGTACTCCCTCCGTCCCATATTACTTGGCCACATTATTAAAAATGGCTAAAGTGGTGAAAACACCCCTAAACTTGGCACGAATTATTATTTTAGTCCCCGAACTATTGCCACACATAAAAACACCCCTAATATTGGCAAACTGAATTTAAATTCACCCCATGTTGCCACATGGCCCAGCAAGAAAATGCCAAGTGGACAGCGCGTGGATTCACGTTGCTAAGGTGTCCTAACATGGGGGTGAATTTAAATTGAGTTGGCCAAGATTAGGGGTGTTTTTAGGAAGGTCAATAGTTCAGGACTAAAGTACGAAAACGTGCCAAGTTTAGGGGTGTTTTCACCACTTCAGCCTATTAAAAATATATGTCCAAATTACTTGATTATTTACAAAACCAAGATAAAATTAATTAAATCTTTCCCACCTTACCCTCTCTGCCCCATATTACCTGGCAATTGAATATTTATTCTCTTCTCATGTATATACGTATGCACTTCAATTTTAATTCTCCGGCACATTTATTTTCTCCGTGCACTTTTACTTGTTCACTTTTGACTTTTCACGTTCTTTAAGAATTAATAAATGAAGTACTCCCTGCGTCCCATATTACTTGGCTACATTACTAAACTACTTTTTTTTTCCCACGTGGACATATGTCACAGTACTGAATATTTATTCTCTTCTCATATATACACGTATGCACTTCAATTTTAATTCTCTTGATACGTTAACGTGGACAAATAAAAGTGAACAGAGAGAGTTACTTTTATCCCCGTTTTCCTTCTTTGTCAATACTTTAAATGTGAAGAGAGGAAGAACAATAGCAATACAAATTTGTACCAAAAGTTATATAAATTGTACACTTTAACCAACTACTTTTTTATCCCACTTGAACATATGTCATAGTACTGAGTATTTATTCTCTTCTCATGTATACACGTATGCACTTCAATTTTAATTCTCCTACACATATTTATTCCCTCTGTACACTTGGACTTTTCACGTTCTTTAAGAATTAATAAATGAAGTATATATTTTATACAATATCCATATTTTATCACATTTACTGCTCTTTTTCTATTTCTTCTTTTTATTTCTTTCTCCCAATGGATATGTAGTACTAGCACCAATTTTGTAATATTGAGAAATTGTATTCTTGTCTTTGTTTCATTCTAAAGTAAACAAAATACGCAGAATTTCTTTTCCGTAGAAAGTACTCATTCCGTATCAATTTGTTTGTCTTATTTTTCTTTTTAGTACGTGTAAAAAAAATGTCTTTTTCCTGATTTGGTGACCCTTTTATCGTCTAAAATTATCTGTTGCGGTTCCCAAAATAGTTGTCTCATTTATTTGTGTGTAAAGAAAATGTCTCTTTCCTGATTTGATGACTCTTTTACTTTCTTCGTTTCAAATTATCTGTTGTGGTTCCCAAAATAGTTGTCTCATTTATTTGTCGTTTTAGGAGTTCAAGGTACAATTAATTATTCTTTCCCCATTTTACCCTTAGTAGAATTTTGTCATTAATTCAAAAAACACATAACTAGAGTTAACATTTAACAGAGAGAGATTATAACTTAGACTTAAATAAGGGTAAAGTTAGTCAAATTTCCCTCCTAATTAATATTTCTCAAGGGGCGTGTAAAATAAAAAAGAGACAAATAATTTGAGACAGAGGGAGTAATTCAACTTTCCCATGTTTAAAACTACAAGATTAAAGGACATATTAGTACATTATACATATATTGAATTTAAGATCAAAAATTCAAAATTCTTCTTTACTTTCTTAAATTCCGTGTCAAGTCAAAACCTGACAAACAAATTGAAACGGCGGAAGTACCTACTAAAAAGGTCAGAGAGTCTGATATTAATCTTTTCTTTATTATTCCCGCTAATACTTCCTCCATTCCTTTTTTATATCATTTTAGCTATTTTCACGTCCATTAAAAGAAACAATAAATATAAGATATAGTTTACTAAGTTATTCCCATTTTTTTTATGCTTTTTTAAAATTGAGCCGTATTAAAAAGATTCACTGCTTTAATGTTAAGGATATACTTGAAAAAAATGTTAACTTTAATCTTGAATTTCTAAAGTAACGATTATTTTGAGACATATTTTTAAGGGAAAACTACAATTAAAATGAGATGGAGGGAGTACTTTTGATAGTACAATCAAATGTGTAACTTAAGTCCTCTATATTCCCGCCCGTAAGCTTTTGGACGTATACACTACTTCAAATATTTGAAAAAATTATTCAAATTAAATTAGTGTTTGCTTATTCATTTGTCCATTATTTCAACCTTAACTCGAGATAGAGAATTTAAAGTCTAAAAAAGGATATTTCAAATTCCTCATTAAGTGGATAGTTGGACATGAATTTGGTGATATTTGAAGAAAATAAAGTGGGAGTATTCTACCTAATTGTTACTCCCTCTGTCTCAATCTATGTCACATACTTTCTTTTTTAGTCTGTCCCAAAAAGAATGTTATCTTTTTATATTTAGAAACAATTTAACTTTATATGATGATTTACAACCACACATTTATCTAAGACTTATTTTAGAGCATAAATCTCAAAAGTCTATTTCTTTTTTAAACTCCGTGCTTAATCAAATGGTGTCACATAAATTGGGACGAAAGGAGTATAAAATAAAAAGAAATTATAACAAAAGAAAGAGGTAGAGACAATATGAAAGACGATTCCTCAAAATCAAAATTTGTATTTGAAACTTTTTGCATGGATCTATTTATAGTCCCTCAACCATAATATATTACGTAATCCTTCTTATGTTGCACAAAATTTAATCATTTGGAGGTTATAGGATTTATTCTCATAAATCATTAGAGATTACATATTTTGGATAGAGTTAATCCCTCAAAACCTATATATGAACATCCAAATATATATTTACAGCAATCTCCTTTGAATGTTCTTAGACATTATCTTATAAAACTGTGATTCATATTCCAAAACTTCTATACATATAATTAAGTTTGGATTCATCAATATATATATGGTCAGCAGGTTAGATAAACCTCCGTATCCTGAAGCGTGGTAGTGGCCTTACCGGTGCGGAGATGAAATGTGTGGGTTTCCGATCGCCATCGGTCAACCATGGCCGTCATCAAGAGCCCTATCATGCTACACCTGACCAGCAGCGACGCAATGGGAGATACCGCCCCGATAAAGTATATCTAAGACGCGAGAATGTGGGGGCCGAGCCCATAAAAGATCCCATGCATGTTCCACCCTACGGGGACGGAATAACGTACTGGAATCTATCAACTCATCCCATAATAGCTAGGACCTATGAGTAGCCTGCAGATAAAGTACTGATAGATCAAAGGGCCCCAGATGAAGGTTGGGATCCATGGAGGTGTCGTATCGGTATTTATAATTTTTAATTAATCATTATTAACATGTTATATTAATTACCTAATCCTTTATCGAAAAAATATACTAACTAATCCTTTAACGGGAAATTATATTAACTATCTAAATTTGCGAATTAATAATTGTTAATTAATTATTGTACTAACTACAATTAACTAACTAATATTATACTAATGCTATTTTTAATCCTAAATTAAGGATGTTCAATCCAAAACTAAGGATTAACTATTTGGAAATTAATAATTATTAATTAATTATTATACTAACTACAATTAACTAACTAATATTATATTAATGATATTTTTTAATCCTAAACTAAGGATGTTCAATCCTAAACTACAATTAACTAACAAATATAATATTAATGATATTTTTAATCCTAAACTAATGATGTTTAATCCTAAACTAAGGATGTTCAATTTCTAATTAATAATTGTTAATTAATTATTATTCTAACTACAATTAACTAACAAATATAATATTAATAATATTTTTACTTCTAAACTAATGATGTTTAATCCTGAACTAAGGATGTTCAATTTCTAATTAATAATTATCAATTAATTATTATACTAACTACAATTAACTAACAAATATAATATTAAGGATTAACTATTTCCAATTAACAATTGATAATTAATTAGATAACTAATTAGCACATTCACACATAAAATTACATAACTAATTAGCACATAAAATTAGATAACTAATTAGAAAATAAAATTAGATTAACACATACAATTAGATAACTAATTAGCACAGTAATAATTAACATGGATTAAACAATTTTACAAATAAATAAATTAACAATTACATAATTACAAATAAAGATATTATTAGGAGATTAGTATATTTTCCTATAATCAAACAATTACCAAATCATTAACAAATAATTTAAAATTAACAAATCATTAGCAAATAACAGACAATTAACAAATAATTAACAAATAAAAAAAATCAAAAATCAAAAAAGGGACTGGACGGACAGCCCTATTGCGCACAAAAATAATGCATATTTTTTTTCGAAATCCGCAACTATTAAACATTAATCATGCTTAGGATAATAATATATTTAACAATGTAGTTGCAAAATTTATAGTAAAATACCTAGATTAAAGGTTGTTTTTGAGTTTTTGAAATCGAGTTCTACGGCGCTTTATACCGAGAATATTGACTTTCGGGTTAAAAAATAACACGAATTGGAATGTAGGACCTCGGGTTTTTGGGTGTTAATGGCGGAAATAATTTAAAAAAAAGGTGGGGGGGTGGCCGATGGTGGGGAAGACGGCCGGGCATTTTATTAAACCCCTATTGCGCACAAAATTAGTGCGCAATAGGAACTTTTGTTAATTTTTTTTTTTTTCATCAAAATCCCACTTTTGGGATCATTTAAGTTGTGGACTCACGATACCTCAGCCAATTTTAATGGCCGGTCCAACTAGCTGTTTCCCTCTTTTCTATCAAGTGTATCCCATTTTGTTCTGTTCATGGTTTCTTCAAGTTTTAAGGTTCATAATACTGGCTACTATTGTTTCTTCGAACTCATGTAGATACGCAATCACAAGGAAATGTTAAACAAGAAGAGCTCTAAATTTGTTTTTAGAAGAAAGAAGCTTGTGGGGATCTTTGGTCAAGGGTCACTTGATTGTGCAATTTCCTTATCAGATGAGCATGGAGAAAAGGGGGAAAAGCTGGAAACTTGCAAGCATCTATTTCATGAAAACTGTTTGGAGAAATGGCTTATGCAGAAGGATATAAAAGCAACTTGTCCACTTTCTAATTGATGATGCTTAAATAACAGAGCTAATGTCAAAAAAATTATTTAGCAAATATTATCACTAGGGTCATCACATTATCACCGGGCACAAATTAGATTAACTGTACTAGTTTTAGACTTGTCATAGTATTTCAATTTTTTCATCAAACCAGGTCAAATAAAAGTTTTATAAAAGGATGATGCATGAGGATCTTGGGCAAGTTTGTTACAACCTCCCAAAACATTCCAAAATTATCATGAGGATTAGTGGTCATAATACTTTGTGTGGTCAAAATAGGTCAAACACACGTCGAGATTGAGGGATAACACAAGAAATTATTATTCATTCACTATAATAGAAGATAATAAAGAAATGAAGCTAAGCTTTTTCACAATCCATTATAACCTATCCCAGCCAATTAAATTCTGCCTTAAGAATGGAGATTTCAGGCGAATCAAACAGATAATGAAACATTCTTAAATTCTTGGCAGGCGGGTACATAAAGAGAAAGAAGAAGATAGAAAGATTCGGTCCCAGTTGGTCTCGTCTTTAGGACCTTAAGAGTTAAATACAAAGATTCAACAACACTGTAAGCCACAATCATAACTGCTAAAAATTATCCGAGGTAAACAAACAAACAATACCTGAATTCAGAAATCTTTCTTCCAAGGACAAACCCAAAAATGGAACAATTTCACAATCATAGACCTTGATACTACTGACAAAGCAAGGTAGCAAAAACACAACATTTCAGGGGACTAATTATCATAAACAATGTGGCTTGGAGATCTGCTCATCTTAATAGGTCCAGGGAAACAGTTACAAGAAAATCTAAATGCATAAGTACAACATCTAAAATGCAACAAACCTATGCTTCATGAGAAACAAAGCTGGCATAAGGGTAATTAGTTACAGAGATAAGTTAAGGAACCTGTTTATCAAACACTCAATATAAGGTGATATTTATCATATTCTGAACCAAATAACTACTCGCAGTCTAGTCATGGAGAGAGCTCTCCCGTGGAAGATAATCGCAGAATTAGTGGAGGATCTTAGGCAACATAATAATTTCTCAGCCAATCAAAATAAATATTAAGACACGCAGTTCATTGGACATTTCTTGCACTTTCTTCTCTCTGATATGATAACAAATTTCATCTACTGCTGAATTTTTTAACAGAAATTCGGAAAGTTTGAAAAGCATCACATAACCCCATTGGAAATGATTCTCCAAGCACATCCCGAAGGAGACGCCAATCTTTACATTCTTGAGATTGGGAAACGCAAAGCTTGAAATCCAACTTTGCAAATCAATATTATCTCCTTTGACCAAAAATCTCAACTCAAAGTAGAACTGAGAACTATTGTAGTCATCAAGCTGGAGGTAGAGAATATAATCAGGACCAAATACAGGCCAGTCTAATGGAAATTGCACAAAAGTGAAAAAATGATTTCCGAGTAGAAGCATCAGGTACACAAAAATTTCAGAACCAGCGAATTTTAATGGTACTTGAAAAATGCTGATGATGGTTGTCCCTATCTTGAATATTCATGGCATAGGTAACCCAAGCAAAGAGTGATACTGCAACAGTCCTTTTTGTTTCGGATCTCATCTGCCAAACAGAAAGTAACAATAGTAACGAGAAGCTTTACACTGATATAAGCAAAGCTTCTTATGATAATTAAGGATATATTCACGTTTTCCTTCAGAAATAACTCCCCAAAAGAAGATGCGTGTGTGTTTGTGTGGAAGGGGGTTCATAAAATGAATAGATGTAAAAAGAAGAGAAGAAGTTACATGCATAGTTGCCATTTCTATTTTGAGTGTGTCCACATAATGTGCAGCTCGCAAAAGGCCAACTACTCCATACAAATTAAACTTCTTAAAATGCAACTCTAGTGCAAGATATTTGCATTTCAGTTCTGGAATCGGCAACCCTTTGAACTGCAACATGCATAGGTCATGGTGCAATAATCCCTACGAAACTAGTAAATAATGGAAAAAAGCAATAACAACAAAAGGAAAGTACTCCACAACAAAGTGGTAAGTGTTGTGACAAATCGTACCATCCAAACACTCTAAGCAGCCTCAATGTACAAAAATCCTGGTTTCGAGATATATTTTTTTGCCGGTATGTTAAAAATATAGCCTACATCGAGAAATCATTTTGTGTAATCAAATGTTGCGCTAGTTTGTGTAGAATATTTTTGATAGCCTCAAGCCTCTCCAACAAAACATTATTATTATTATACGCCAAATTTTAAGTTAGAATTATTTTTCCTAATAAATTAGGGGATGTCTAATATGCTAACTGGGGTAGCCTATTACTTACGGGTTCGGACGTCAAGTAGCTTTAGCTTAGATCTTGGATTTGTATTAGGAAACGATTAAATATGCATAAATAATTGATCATGACCCAGTAACTTAGACCAGCTATGGGTTCGGTGGCAAAATCTAAACACATAAACTTTAAATTCCAGAATCGCCTCTGTATGCCAAGAAACAAAGCAAAAAACTGACTCATGGAAAATAATCAGAAAATTGGTAGATTGGTGAAACTTAATGAAGCGACTCAGATTTCAGGATACGAGCATGCTGTGTATAGCAAGCAGCAGAAGAGGAGCAAATTCATCTGGTGGTGGATTGGTGAAACTTATTATCGAAGAGAATGGCACTAGAGATAATCAAGCGACCTAGTTTGTTGTGTCTAAATCATGAGAAACCGACTCTAAAGATCTTTCCACACATACCTTGTTAATTTGTTTAACGAACTCAACTTCCTCATCTGGAAGATGTTTTCAGCCGCTTTTTTCCTCCAAACTGCTGGCTGGAAAGATTTGAATCTACGTTACAATAAGAGGTTACAGATAATCTCAACATCTTGTTAGAAAAGCATTTTCTAACCATAATTTTGGACCAAAAAGGATTAGCACCCTACTACTAATTCATGACTAGGAGGGAAAAGCCAAGAAAAGGTTTCCTTTAAATGATGCAATGGCTTTAAATATCCCAGCTATTGTCCAAAACTTCATGTTATTAATTAGGCATAAGTCAGCAAAAGCTGCCTCCTCAGAGGATATATGCCTCCACTCTGCTCATGTCAACAACCATTGTCATAGAGATGCAATTTAGCAAGCATATCAGCAGCTGCCCTGAAATACAAAGGACAAATGAAGCCTTCAAGAACCATCAGCAGTTTTGACATGATCTTTCAATCTAGGACATATTTCTACCAGAATCCTTTCTTCACCACAGGTTACATCTAAATAAACTTTATTATGTACTACGAGATTTATTATAAACTCTTTACATGCGGCAATTTTTGTGAAATGTCCATCAAAGAAACTACAACATCAGCAAGCTTCATAGTTTGTTGACTCCGGTCACCAGCATCCATAAGAAAACCACAAAAAAAGAGAGACTAGCAGTAACTTCTATCAAATGTCATCATCCTAAAGTTATCATTACAGGAAAATGAATACCAGCACTCTTTAACATCACGTGAGGAAAGTTCTTTTAAAAATTAAACCTAAAAGAGGTACCATCATATGGTAGCCGAAAGTCATCTTTACACTATTACAGGGATTCTTTTGTCTATTTATAGTAAGGATATAATGAAGTTCATAAGGCCTACTCAAAACTCCTTCATATGTTATTTATCAAGGAGTTGTTCCACAAAAAATTTGCAACCCCTAGTAAGCACATTTTCAAAAAAACTGTCTGAGGAACGGAGATTCAGGAAAATCAAGCAATTAGATGTAATCAAACAGTCTTAGTATGAACATAACCTCAAGTAAAAGCATTCAACAACACTACATGCCACAAATATAACAGCTAGAGATTATTTCCTTAAACAAAACTGTAGGGACCTCTTTCTTTTAAGAAACCAAGCAGCCATCATAATATGGGGAATGCCACAAGTTCAAAATTACGACTGCAGTAAATCAAAAGCTAAAATATAAGGTATTTCCAGTATGCCGAAGTAAAAAAACTTCCATCCTGGTCATGCTAAGCTAACTCTTGGTAAGTAATCATGAGGTTCCTAGATGATCTTGGGGTGTCTACCAATTTCTTAGCCAATTGTGATAAATGCCGGGACACACAGCTCTCTGAACAAGTGCAGCATTTTCTTCTCTTCGCGACGATAACAAACTTCTGCAAAGCCACTGCATTCTTTAGTAGAAACTTTGAAAGTTCGAAAAGCTTACAAAAGCCCTCTTCAGACCATTCCTTCAAACATCCTGTTCCGCAGCCGACAATCCTAAGATTCTTGAGATTGGGAAATACAGTGTTTGGAATCCAACTCGGCAAATTGATGTTATCTAGTTCAGCGAAATAGCTTTGCTCAAGCTGGCAGGGGGAATTGCTACACTGGAACAAAGAATAAATTCAGGATCCAAAGCGGGTCAACAGCCTTATGGAAATATTCAAGAGAAGACAAACAAAATGATCTAACAGTAGAACAATTCTCAAAACCCATAAATCTTGAACAGTTCTCAGCAAATGATTATAATATCTAATACCCATCAGAAACACACATACAATGCATAAACCAAGCAAAAAGAGGTTTAGTTGTCAATGATTATTTTTTCTTTCTTGAGCCCGTTTATCGGATAGAAAGCAACTACCCTGAACATTTTTGTTCTACGGTGACAAAATATTCCTAATGATATTATATTTGCATTCTCCTTAAGGAACTCCTTCGAGGGAAGGTGGTTTAGAACTTCAAAATTGAACGGATGTAAAAAGAAGAGCATAAATCGAGAAAAATTACGACCTCATGTTGAGTGACTCCAAAAGAGGCGAGGTTTGCAAAAGACTGGCTATTCCATACAGATTATACTCCAATACATGTAACTTTAGAGTTAGACATTTGCATCTCAATTCTGGAAGCATCATTCCTTCAAGTTTCATCAGGTACACGACCTGGTGAAATAATCTCAAAGAATTAGTAAAGGATAGAGAAAGAAGCAACTACAAATAAAAGTAATCCACAACAAAAAGATAGTGCTATGAAAAAGCTAACCATCTAAACGCTTCAAGGAACAAGAATGTGCAAAAGCCTAATCTATTGCTAGTAAAGAAAATACCTACTTCAAAAAGTAAATATGAAGATGATAAAAGGTATCAAAATGTGAAGACAAGATCCTTCTATATACATTACAAATTTCCTTCCAATTATTCAACAAAAACAAATTCCACTGAAATTCTCATGTTTACAAAAGTTCAAAATTGTATGATATTCCAACACTCTTCTCTTTCTTAGGTTTACATCCTGCAATTCTTCGCTAAAAATCAAATAGACAATAAGGTCTCTTGACATAGAAACAAACCTCTGCAAACCAACATCTAATTATTAGCTCAGCCGCATAACTCAACTTTTGAAGATAGTCCAGAATAAGGTTTCTAATAACTTGATGATGATCACGACAGCTGTCTTCCTCAATATCATCTTCCTCCCAGCAGTCAGTGATACAACTAATGCAAAAAGTAAGGCTGGCAAGAACCAAAGAAGAGACATCTACAAGCCTACACTTGAGATCTCTAAGTTCTCCTGAAATTAGAGGTGGCAACATTAGCCCATAAAATCATAACCCGCCCACCCCGCTCAAGTTTGGGTTGGTTATTGACCCGCCTATTTATTAGCTCAGCCCATATCAACCCAACCCATTTTAACCCAGGCTAATATTTAGCCAAAATTTCCATGAAAAATCTTATCAAAATATTTTCAAAAAAACATCTTTTTTATTTGATACGTTATATATAGTCATAATAAAGACAAATAATAATTTTATTAGGTACTAAGAAAATTATAAAAGAACAAATAAAGCAATCAAAACTTAGAAAAAATCAGGCGGGTTGGATTTTGACCTACTTTTTAGCCCATTTCAACCCAAATAATGTCAATTCAGCTCATTTTGAACCCCCCCCCCCCCCCCATCCCACACCCCACAAAAAAAAAAAAAAATAGCCCAACCCCCTCCCCACATTTGTCATCTCTACCTGAAATATCCAAATGCTGAAGATGTGGGGCAATAATTTCCAAAGAATCATATCCTTCAACCAGAGGTTGCAAAGGGTTCGTCAACTTTAGTCTCTTTAAATTTGAAGAAGTAATTTCTAGACGACGACAACCTTCACAAAATGACAGCTCCACAGTTTCCAAAGCAGGACAACTTGACAGTAATATCGCAATATCGTCATCTTCTAACTCTGTTTTTCTTAGAGTTAGGCTCTTTAGAGAGTTCCAAGCTATGTTCAGTCCTTTATCAAACACCCAATGGCTCAAATACAATGTAACCAATGACGAACAAGTGTACATAGATAGAGGCAATTCGTAAGTGAGATCATCATCAAACGAATACAATACAATATCTTCCACTTTGTTTTCCACAGCAAAACTGAGCCATTTGCTGATTTTGGAATCAAAGTCCTCCCAGTCTTCTCTGACTTCAAAATCGAGTTGGAATTTTTTGATTTTGGAACAAGTGGAATGAGTTAAAACGTGGTCCACAAAGGATATGAAGTTTTGGACTCTGTTGTAATTTTTATTACTGAAGAGGAAATTATGAATTGCAGTCCAGAGATAATGCCACCTCTTTGAGAGAATACATGATGTGACGGCATCTTCGGTGGGCAAAAGAGAGAGAATTTGTACTAAGAGTGGGTCTGGCAACTGACTGATACGGTCTAGGGTTTCAGTGACTTGTATGTTTTGTTTCTTTGACATTGACTCTGTCAAATCTGACAATCATTTTTGCTGGAATAGCGTGAATCCATTGTTGAAGAGAGAGGATTTTGTAATGTAGGGGGGGGTTTATGAGATCCTTCCTCGAAATGGCAAACCACGTCCAAAGAACACGAAACTAGCAGATGTCAGTTCTCTTTTTTAAACAACTACTCCCTCGCTCCGTCCCTAATTTTCGGGGTTTTTAAGCCAAAATAATTTTTAAGCAATGTTTTGATAAGATAAAAGGATAATTTTAGAGACCTCTCAGGTTTGGCTTCGTAACACTTATATCCCTTGTATTTTGAGATATTATATTTATCTCCCTTATTTTGATGTTTTTGTAATCAAACTAATTTTAATAATAAATTGTCTATAATATCTTGAACCTACCCTTATCTTCCACCTATTATTAATTCTTTGTTTTTAAATATAAACCTCCTCCTGGATTTCTCAAAACTAAAGAAAGTTTCAGGGACTGGTCATATTAAAAAGAAATATGAAATTCCTTGGCATGTTTATTTGTTATGCCACTTCTGTAGATTGCAGCAACTAATTTTACCTTTAAATTAATAAGTGAAAAAAAATCTCAAAAAGAAATTAATTGTATTTCTTAATTAAATTGAATGGAGTAATAGTAAATCTAATAGGGTTCCATTCTCTAACCATCTAACCTAAAATATAGGCCAAATACATAAATAGCCTTTTAAAAACGTCTGATTTTTCGTTTAGGCCTTGTTAAGAGTGTTATCTATTAAACACCTAATATATGTGTAAGTTGTGCCTATTAAGCACTGCACGCGGACATGGCACAGACTGTGAATCTTACACCTTCCTAGGCGCGTGAGTAGTGTGTATAGACATTTTGTGTAAAATTAACACTCCCTCCCCATCTGCATCTTCATTTCTATCTCCCTCTCCCTACCTACTTTATATCATCTCCAAATTCAGTGGAGCAAGGACATCATCAATTACAGTCTTAGCAAGAAAAAAGGTGCTTCATTTGAATTAGTGTTAAGTTTAAAAGACTCCAGTAGCATCACAAAATCATTCACTACCGTTTAATTAGTATTTATGCACTATTACAACCCATATGTCGCCATTGATGACACTCATAGAGGCTTCAAAAAAATCCAAATGGTAAAATAGAGATTTGACTAGTAACACTGAAATTGCTTTTAAGTTTACAAACTCATATAGGTTTTTCACTCTCTCTCTCTTATTGAAAATCATGAATTGGGCTACTTAGAAATGTTGTATAATTGTTCCCTTTATAGTCATGAACTAGTAAATTTGGCCACGTAAAAAGAAATTAGTGAATTTAATTAATAATTTTCTTTTTATAAATTTACTCAAGATAAAAATGATATAAAACCTTCATACATATATTAACTCTATAACTCTTTTTTAGTTTGCTTCAACAGAGACATATAATTTATAATAGGAAGGCAATAACAATGACATTAAAATCAAAACATATGTACTTTACAAATAAAACCATTAACAAACTCCAATAGTAGAGAAACTAACCTAATCATACATGGAAAAAAAATTGTGTTGTCACTCATCCTTAAAAGTTTTTGTTATTCTTTTACTGATTGTTCTAGATAGTTTGCTCAATAATTTTATTTGTTACTAATTTTATTCAGTTACATATTCTAGTGCACTCCATTCAATGATTTTTTTTTTTTTTTGTTTCTCACCCGGTGTCCTGTACCCGCATACACTCTAGCATTCATTATTCAGTGGTACCCTTCAATAATAAAATTGGTTTTAAGTTTTACAATTTCCAAGATTATTGAGGTAAACATTGTAGTGTTTTGGAATTTAGATCTCTACGCCATAATAAAGAAATTTATATCCACCTTGTGAGGTTATACTTCTTCATTTAAGCACCAACGATAATTTTACCAATAAAAAAATTCTCTTTTACTTTTTCATTATTAAATGCCAAAAAAAAACACACACACACACACACACACACACTTTTTAAAATGAAAAGAAGAGAAAAATCATTTTTCTTAAGTTTGTAAATAAGTAATTTAGCTGTTTTATGTCCTAAATTGATATTTAACTTCATGAGGTAGTTAGATTTTGATTTACAACATATATTTGTGCAAAACTCAAATGAAAATAAAGAAGGAAAGCATGACACCAAATTTGGATACTAATTTCAATGTTCGAATCAATACACTATTTTCCTTCTTTAATTTTTTCCCTTCCCTTCTTTCCTTTTTTCTTGACATAATTTATTATTTCATTTCCCCCTTCATAGTAGTCATGTTGATCTTCACACATGGCTGGCCTCTAAACAATTAAAATACTTCTTTTCTTGAAGATAGTATATCAAATCATCTTCTCCTCATTTAAGCACTATTATCTACATGACAAATTAAAAAGGAGTATCCTTATAGTAATTATATTTTTTCTTCACTTCTTTATTTAAAATTTTACTCTCGAGACAAACATTGTGTTAAGCCAAACAAAAAGGAAGAAGAAAGAAAACAAAAAAAAATTCACCGAATTTTCATGTTTGGACTCAAAGGTCACATGAAGTAGAAAAGGAGAATAAACGAATAGATCAAGAAAGTGATTCATCTATAACTCATTATTTTTCAATACCCAAAACATCATATAATCAACGAATCATACCTGTAATACAAAGTCCCTCAAGTTATAAACCCAAAATTCAAATATATTAGTGCTGTTACAATAATTAAAAGACCGACAAAGCATGAAAAATATGATGCATAATATTAATTCTGATGAATGATAGAAGAAATTGAAGCATATTTAATTGAATCATAGTATCCATGCTTTTGCTGGTAGTGAAAGGAAAAAATAACACAATAATCTAAGCCCGTCATAGCACAAAATTTCGACAGAAAAATCCATCACGAAACAAATCGAACCAATATTACAAACAAAATAATAATATAAAAAATCAGGACAATTCCAACAAAAAGTAAATAATATGACTCTCAAATTGCTGGAAGAACTAAAAAAATAGTCCTACTCTATCACGTGTAAATTTTAAATTGGAAGAACAAACTGGAAGAGGAAGATCATGGCAGCCTTCTTCGTTGCAACTTATATATAACATAGAAGAAGCCTTATGTTTTATGAAAAAAAGGTTCACATGAATTTATTAGGGGAAGCAAAAGAAATGAAACGGATGCTAATGGGCTGATTAACGGAAAAACGGTAGGGTTAATATATTTTATGTAATAAATATATTGTGGGCCTTAAATATAGTGATTGATTGAAAAATATGAAGAAAAAAAAAATAGAAAAAAGATAAATGTGAATGTTAGTCATAGAGACATCACCTCATCTATGATTAGTTTTATATTATATATAGCTATCGATGTGTTGATCATTTCAACAATGGTGTTATCAGAAGAATTCATTCCTAACACATATGAATAAAAATTTGATTTAAAAGTATGTCCAGACCTATACAAGTGCTTAACGAACAACTTCACGTCATGTAAAGTTACAAATGGTTAGAATAAGTACAGGGAGAGAGGAAAGAAAAAATGATTAGAAAACAAAGGTGGTGATCGTCAAAGATGGCTACCGGAGAAGATGCTTCACCAGAAGTGGTGGCTGCCAACAAAATTTAATGGAGGTGTCTGCCAACGAGAAAAGTGAAGGAATAGAGTTATTTTTTAATGTGTCCTTTTTTTTTTTCCCCTTTATTTTATTGGTTTGATTTGTCGCATCAAAGGCACTTGATGGCAAGTGCCACGCGATCGGGCTTGTCTGTGCAATGTCAAAATGTGTTTATTTGGCACAGTTTATATCGACATTAGGTGTTTAATTGGTAACACCCTTAGTTAAAGTGTCTAAATGAAAAATTTTGACAAGTTTAAGGGGTTATTTATGTATTTGGCCTAAAATATGTTATAAAGCAATGATGAAAATAAGATGAACTACCTCGCGCAATAATTGAATTCGATTGATTTTGCACAGATTGAAAAATAATATGTCATATTTAATGTTATATAGACAGTAAGTTAATTTCTATTGACTTTGTCATGATTAATTACTTACCTGTTATACTAAGGATCTTCGTATATATTCAAATTCTCATGAAAAACATAAACTTGGATTTTTCATTTTCTAATCTATTGAATGATAATTAAACTCTTAAAATTCTGAGGAGGAGTTAAAAGAGTAATTACAGCCAACGCGGGAATATCACAATCGGAAAAGGGCCAAATATACCCCTGAACTATTGAAAAAGGGCTAAATATCTAATATTTTATCTTTGGGAACAAATATACCCTCTCACGTTATACTTTGGGCACAAATGTAACCCCCTCATTTTAACGGAGGACACGTGTCATCATATTATTGGCCTATTTTAATTATTTTTAAATTAATTACAAGTTGGAGCAAGCTGACGCTGCCGCCGCCGCCACCTTCCGCCGCCGTCGCCGGCGCCGGCTCAAGTCAAAGACATATTCACCACCAGCCCGCCACCCTCTATAACATGAATACAGTGACAACATGAACTCTATAACATGACAGAAAATAAACATAGAAGCATATTCTAAAGACTCAAAAGAGCAAATATATGCATAGCCAAAAAAGGCCCTAGCAGCAAAAAGGGTAAGTAGCGCAAGCAGCGACGGTTAAGCGACTAGTTTGGTGAGAAAACACCATGTGAATTAAGGGTTTTACCACTAAAGCTTGTGTTTTTCCTAAGTAGATCCAATACTATAGCTATTCCCGCCATTGAAAGGGGAAACTTTTATATATTCTATAAAAATCAAGAAAACGCATTTTTCTTTCAAGATTAGTATTCAAGTTGACTTCTTGATTTGCACAACACCAAATATGAGTTAAAATTTATTGTCTTTTTTTGGGTTTACAGAATAAAAAAGATTGAAGGAGTGCATTATATTTGTGGGTACAGTATTGGAGTTGACAAAGAAATCTTGTTAATCAACATAAGAAGTGTTTGTTTGGGGAGTTTCTTGCAAAGAGGGTGGCGGGGGCGGTGGTGAATATGTCTTTGACTTGAGCCGGCGCCGGCGACGGCGGCGGAAGGTGGCGGTGGCGGCCGCGTCAGCTTGCTCCAACTTTAATTAATTTAAAAATAGTTAAAATAGGCCAATAATATGATGACACGTGTCCTCCGTTAAAATGAAGGGTATATTTGTGCCCAAAGTATAACGGTAGGGGTATATTTGACCCCAAAGTATAACGAGGGGTATATTTAGCCCTTTTTCAATAGTTCAGGGGTATATTTGGCCCTTTTCCGTATCACAATTGATATTTTCAAAATTTCATGTTAGAAAAAATTGTGGGCTTATAAATTAGGGAAATCTACATAGTGTAGAGAACATTAAGCCTTATTTACATTTAGTAGCTATACTTTGCCAAAATTGCATCTCATAACTAAATCTTGTATGTCAATTACACAAGGTAACTAATATAGTAAAATTATATTGTATTTAGAATAAAACTATTTTTCTTTCTATTTTCTCACAATTTGCTCCCATTTTCCTTCATTTTCTCTCTCTCTACCCCACGAAAGTATACTTTTTTCTTTCTTCCACACTATCCTTAGCAAGAAAATCAACATTAAAAAGCTTCCATTATCAACATCCGCAACGCACTACTATCAAAGCACATACTATTTTTCTCGTCTACTTTGGTTAGTAGTAACTACATAGCGAGTAGATAAGGTAAAAATTACATAAATCTCACTTTTTTTTTTTTTTTTTTTTGAAATTTTCAAGAACCCCATAAATGGAAACTCATTCATCCGATCTCTTTATTTTATTTTATTTTATTTTTTACTAAATTTTCATATATACACATTTTTGACCCCCTATTGTGTATTTAGATATAAAGGCTTTATGTTTTTATGTGATGCGACCAAAAAAAAAAAAATGCTTAGCCGATTGTCGTAAGCTGGAAAAAAATATCTTTTTTAATTTTTCTTTTTTTTTTTTGTTGAAAAATACAAAAAAGTTTGAATCTTTCTTAGCCGATGTTATCTTTTTATCAAATTTTTGAGGATGGTAAATACTAGCTACTCTCTCTCCCCTTTTTCTCGGATCCGCCGAGATCATTTGAAGCATTTATATTCATTATTTTTGAGTTTTTGGTTAATTTTTTAGATTGTATTCATTTTATTATTTTGTATTCAGCTTTTTTGAGTGTTTTTGTTAATTTTTAGTGTATCTATGTTTTCATATGTATTACTCATTGCCTTCACTAAAAAAAAAAAAATTGTATGCAACAAGTTGAATACAATATTTTTTGTATTTATGTTATTTGAATACCACCGATTTTTAAATACGATAAAGTGAATACATGTAAAAGTAGGCATAGATGAATACTGTTTGAATTGAATACATTTGACATGAATATAGCTGAGCTGAATACACACGACTTGAATACAGTAAAAAGAATTTTTGAAATTTTTTTATTCGCTGTATTCATGAATACAGCTAGGCCGTTTTATGAATACAGCGAGCCATTTTTCGAATACAGCGGGGAAACTGTAGCTACGCAATGTAAATATTGAAACTGTAGCTATGGCAAATTTTAAACCCCCAAAGTGTAGTCATTTATGTAAAATTCCCTATAAATTAACTAGTGTTATTTAGCCCGTGCTAAGCCCGGGTCCAAAACTAATATTAAAATTAAATTTGCAATTACTTTTTGTCACTCTTTGTGATATTAAGTTATTGAAAGATTAGTTTGACCTTTTCTACAAATTACTAAAAACTAAAGGCTCTCCAAAAATTAAAATTGCACCCAAAGTATTTAAAAATTGAATAAAGACTTTTTTGTCCTTATTTTAGACTTCTTTATAGCATTATTTATTTATTGAATTTTATTTAGATTCAGACTTTGGAAATTTCTTGAGATCCAAGTTAACTGTAACATCAGTGTGATTAAAAACATCCATTATGAACTATAAAACTTTCTTTCAAAAAGAAGAAAAATAATTTGGTTCAAGAGACATCAATTATATATGCTACATTTATTCTTTCGGTGAGATGTTAGTAGATGTTATTTTCATTTAATATATACTAACTACAATGAAAATATGAAGAGAATTAATGACTTTTCTTAATATAATTAAATCCTTTTGCTTTCCAAAAACTTATGTGATGAGGAAATGACATTTCTTCCTTTTTTTAGTTTATAAGTGGCACATTATTTTATAAAATGTACATTCTAATAATTTTTTAAATAAAAATAAAGCTTCAACTCTTCATGCTTAATTTAATAATATGTCCCTATGGCTTTTTAACACCCACCCTCCCCCACCCCCCAAACAAAAAAAGAAAAAAAAATCGATATTCAAAAACTTTAAATATGATTGCTTCCTTTTGTTACAATTGTTTGATACTACCTCCGTCCCAATTTAAGTGTCTTATTTTCTTTTTTTATTTGTCCCAGAAAAGGTGTCTCTTTCTATGTTTAGTAAGTTTTGGCAAGTTTTAGACCACAAAATTTAAAGGACTACACACATCTTTAATTTAAGACCATAAAATTTAAAAGTCTCCCTTTATCTATTAAACTTCATATCCAGTTAAGCTAAAACACTTAAATTGGGAGGAGGGAGCATTACTATTGCTTGAAAAACTAAAAATTATGTAATATTTAGGTACACGAGCATAAAATATGTCATTTTCTTTAATTATAACGTCAGTTATAGTTGGAACGATTCCAAGGATTTACAAATTATTGAGGCTAATGCGTATATTAAGGGAGGTGACATATTTCAAGTAGTTAACTTATCAATGTAATAAACACTTGAGAATACACGCAAAAGTATTTTTAAAATTTAAATAGAAAATGTATAATAGAAACATATTATCATGTGTTCAGGTGCTTAATTAAAATAAATCATAATGTATGTGTTCATTTAAAATTTACCGACAAATTTTAAAAAATATTAAACCAATAAAGCAATATATAATAGGAGAAAAAGGAGGCATATAAAAAAAGCTATGTAACTAAAAGGTTGAATTTGGAAGAGAAGCCTTTTGGTTAGTAATCATTTAGTTAGAATCTAACTAAGTAATTATAAAATCTTTAGATTCTCCTTTATTAGTAGTAATAATGTTAGAATACAGGAACGAACTATCTTAATCATTGCCTCTTATTCGCAAAAGTTAAAAGGACGAAAATATATTGTTATATACAATAATTATTGGTCTGCTACGCAATTAACGAAAATGAAATACAAGTTGCTAGAAATCTTCTTAATTCTGTTTCGAGAAACTTCGAAAGGAGGTTCATATTTATTTAGAAACTTAAAGGTTGGAGATAAGGGTAGTTTTGGGATATGATAGATAAATTATCATTTAAATAAGTTTGGTTACAAAAAGATCAAAATAAGGGAGGTGAACGTAATATTTCAAACCACAAGGGAGGTGAATGTGACGAAGCCAAACCTGAGGGGAGGTCTCTGAAATTAGCCCTAAGATAAAAAAGCGTTTTAAGCCAAAAATCATAAATTAGGATTTCTAACTTAGCTTAAGCCATAAGTCCATCCAAACAGGCTCTTAATCTGTCCCAAAAAGAGTATCTCTTTCTATATTTAGTAAGTTGACAATTCAAACATCTTTCATAGTAAGTTTATAACCACAAGAATCAAATCACTTTTTGCTACATTACACATCTTTAATTTAAGACAACAAGATTCAAAAGTCTCCCTTTATTTTTAAGGTAAACTTACCTGAATAGCTACCCTTTAGTAGATCCTTACCTCTAGTAGTTATCTTTTTAATATTACCAACCATAGCTACTATTTAATGAACATATGTATTTTAACGGGTGTATTTGTTTGTTTTCAAATACATAGTGATTTTTTTTTTTTGCTTTGTATTTTTCTGTCTTTTTTTTTATTTTTATGCATTTCAGTGATTTTTTTTTTGTTTTTGATGTATTTCAGTGGCTTTTTTTTTAATGTATTTCTTTGATGTATTTCAAATATATTGTGTACATTCCAACCACATATGAAGCCAAATATATTCAAATTTTCATGTATTTGAATGGATTTCAACAAATACATTCAGATACAAGACAAAAAAAATTCAAATACATGACAAATACATTAAAAAATAATGTGTTTGGCTATTAATAAAATACACTAAAAAATACACTCAAAAAATATAAACACAAATACATTCAAAAACAGTGATTTTGTGAGATGTAGATTTTTTGAATGTATTTGTATTTGGCTTTTAACAAATACACACAAAAATATAAAAAATACACACGGCCAGATCTGAGACACCACCACCACCAAAACCCTAAAAATTCCTAAAACTTATGTAGTATCCGATTGCACCTTTTGTCTATTTAGTAGAAAAACGTTAGCTGCTAAGCCAAAGCAAAAACAGTGCAACAAGAATGGCTACAACAACCACTAACACCGCACTATTGCCACCGCAATTTGGACAGCAACAACGCCGCAATAACCAGCCCCCTTTATTCACTCCATTCTTGTTCAACAACAAGTCAGCTGCTACATAGAGGGGTGAGCACAGAGGGAGAGGGAGAAGAGAGAGAGGGGCGGGGCGGCTGTGGTGGTGGTGGTTGAAAGAAGGGGAGAGAGATTTTTTTAGGGTTTTGAGAAATGAAAAATTGAAATGGGTAGTGATTGGGAAAAAAAAGATTTATTTATTTGGGTATGTATTTTTGATATAGCTACCAATTGTAATTTAGAAAAGTTAATTAGCTACTAAATATAATTAAATAAAAGGGTTGTTAATATTAATAATTAGGTCTTAAAAGAAGTTATAATGAGTAAAAATTTCTATTTTTAAACTCTAAGTCAAGTCATTCTAACACACTTAATACGGAAAGAGTATTAGCTTCTGATCACGTGGGTTCTATTCGATGGGTATAATTTTTTTAAAATCAAGTATGTATCTATATCAGAATATGTATGCATAGGCTTAGGGTAGTTCTGGTATATTATTGCAATCTTATATATTATGGAAAACTTAATAGGAGAGGTAATACAATCACACGTCTCTATAATAGCATCGTTGAGTATTCGCATTGGAGCTCGATTATATTCGAATTCGTGCCGCGTAGGGTCCCATTCGGGAGGAAGCGCTCCTTACCAATAATATTTCTATACCCAGGGCTCGAACCTGAGACCTCTGGTTAATAGAGGAATAACCCCATCCGCGGCACCACATCCTTTGGTGGTATAGCGAATGGTTATTATACACCTATAACAGCGTTGACATTTAAATAATATTCGCTGTTATGGGCAAGAAAGATGCATAATATCTTTTTCTATTTTTAATTGTCAAATCCTAAACTTAATCACACTTTGTAGCTTTGTATAACGAAGGAAAATCTTTAAATGATGAAAATATATATTTATATAATATTCTTTGTCATAAATAGTGTATTATAGTATCAAAATATTTGGTCGAAATTCTAGACCTATAATTGGTAATCTTAGAGATTCTATGTCTACAAAGATATAATTGGTAATCTTAGAGTTTCTATTTTTATAAAGATGATTAATCATTATAATAGTAAAAAAAGAAGATAGATGTTATTTGAGGGGGGGGGGGGGGGGGTGGTAGTTTTATAAAGATGGTGTTGTTATAGGTAAAAAACCGGTTATAGGGAGGTAAAATATAACATAAAAAATCGGTTCCGAGAAAAACTTGATTGTTATAGAGATGTGTTGTTATACGAGAATGTAGATGTTACGGTTCACTTTTACGCGGGTGCATAAAAGCTACTAAGTGGTTGTTGGTGCTCTAAATTGGATTTAGTTATTTTTTAGAGTCGCCACCTAATTTATAATGGAAATTAGGAAAACCGAGTAAAAACGGTTTATCAAACAAGAGAAAAATCCTTTAAAACCAAAGTTCGAGGTAAGGGTTCTGGTGATCCCTTAGGGAAGGTTTTAAGCACCCTAGTATTAAGGATCCACAGAATACGGTTGACCTATGAGCTTCAATGTGTGATTATTGTGATTATTTGCTTAAAATGTTTACTTTATTGCATGTCATGCTTTATCATAAATTCAAATTTCCGGAAAAAATGTCCCCTTAGGAAAGGGGGTTACGTTTCAAAATTCATATAAGTGTTCAACTCACTTCATTTCTGGACCAAGACACACTCGGGTCTTCTCACGAGTAGAGTCGCTACTATTTTGGTCATAATGAGATGAGTTTACTTTTTATAGGTTTTTATTATATAAGAAAGTAAGTGCAGTATATCTCCTTTTTTATGGTATAAGTATATAAAAGAGTTATTAAGTCCATTTTTAACCCATTGAAGCTCATATTTGAAATGTATTCTAACACCATAGCCATCTTATCCTCAAATTGGTCCAAGTATATTTCCTCTTGTTTTATTCCTTTAAGTTTGGGCTTTTGGCCCAAAAAGCTTTGTTTTTTTATGAAAATTTCTCAAGTCCAACAGGTCATACAAAAGGCCCATTTTAAATCCTGAAAGTTTCGAATTTTCAACCTTCTTATTTTCTCAAAATTTGCCCCAAAGTTCTGAAGGTCAATCCAACCGGTTCGCGGACCCAGCACGGAAAAATCGAGCATGCATCAAAATAAAAACGTGATCGAGTGTTTGAACCGCGCGGACTCGGCACGGATCGGGAGTTATTTTCTGATTTCGAATTTCCTTTAAGTCCTAATTCATTGTGTTATTTCCCACTTCATTTCAAATCAATATTTCTGAGGAAAAGAACCTAGAAAAATCTCTCTAACTCTAAGGTGAGTTCTCACTCAATATTGATCATTCCCACATCATATCCATCCCTCTTGATAGCAAATCATCTCTCTAAAACCCTAAGTTCTTGTATATTCAAGAAGAGGAAGAAGAGAGGCGTGTGGGATTCCATCAAAAGGTAAGACTCTTGATTTTATGAGATTATTATTGTTGTTTGAACTAGTATAGAATGAACAAAGAGGTTAGGATCCACCAATGATTTCTATAAGCTTCAAGAACAAGATTTAAGGCTTGCGAAAATCCTAGTTTTCGAAATTCCAAGAAAACTTCAAGAAACTATTCAAGTTCTAATCTTTATCATCTAAAACCATTGTAGTATGATTATTGAACCTTGGAAAGTGCGTTTGACCGGGATTTGAGGTATGTCTAGATTTCCAAAAATCTTTCTTGAAGTATGTCTATATTTCAAAAATTGTCTTTTCAAGTATGTCTCTTTTAAAAATCCCTTTTGACTATGAAGGTTATTTGTATGTCTATATTTCAAAATTCGTCTTTTCATGTATGTCTAGATTTTCCCAAAAATCTTTCTTCAAGTATGTCTATATTCCAAAAATCATCTTTTCAACTATGTCTACTTGTGAAGTACGTTTAAATTGTGAAAGCATGAATTGTATTTGAGAATCATTCCTTGATTGTTTGTATAAGTTATAACTCTTGTTTGGTGGAACTTATTAAGGAAAGATGATTTCTTTTAGACAATTAATGCGTGTGTAGGGTTCGAAGCCAGCATTATCGAACCTTATACGAACCATACTACTTTGTGAAACTCGCTTTTCCTATTATTGGATGATTGAACTTATTCTTCTAAAGGTTGGACCTTAAACTTGTTTTGTTGTTGAATGGGTTTCTTGAACTTGAAATTGAATAAGAGATTTGAATAAGATTCTAAATCGGTTATGACTTGAAATGCCTCTATTTTGAGATGATGACTTGAGAAGTGAGATTCGGCTCTAAGCCATGATTGATGATTCGGTAATATGCCATGATTTGTATTTTGTTAGTGTTTGGGTCTGTATGGGCAAGGTTAAAGTGCTAATCCCGGAAGGGGACGATTAGCCATTATGGATCCTAACGTATCGATAAGAGTATTGCTATGTCAGTCCAGAGGACGATTGACCTCCGTTGCTTCCTAGCCCAGAGTATCTATTGCTGTGCTAGTCCAGAGGAAGATTAGCCTCCGTATCTTCCTAGACCGGAGTATCTATTGCTGTGCTAGTCCAGAGGACGATTAGCCTCCATTGCTTCCTAGCCTGGAGTATCTATTGCTGTGCTAGTCCAGAGGACGATTAGCCTCCGTGGTTTCCTAACCCGGAGTATCGATTGACTGATCTACCTGTGAGTGGCTTGTTTCGTACTTTGATTAGCCTGTGAGTGGCTTGTTTCGTATCTTGTTGCACAATGAGTGGCTTGTGGTGATATTAAATTAAGTGTGAAATACGTGGCATGGTAAATGGTAAGGAGTTAAGTTAATGTGTCTTTCGTTGTTGGATTCTCTGATGACTCTTTAATGTTCTTCAACTTACGTTATTCACAGGTTTGAATTGTGATTTTCATTGATGTCATTTTATTGATTTTATTCATCATATCTTGTTTTGTTAACTATTGCCCGCAACACTCACTGAGTACGAAGTACTCAGGCATACCAATGTTGTTTTTGATAGTATGTTAGGTAACGGAGAAGAGCAGGTTCTTGATACTCAAAACGCTTAAGAAAGACTTGTTGTTGCTGCTGACTTGGTGAGCCCACATGTTCATTCGTGGGACACACCTTATCATATTTATTTACTATTCTAGTTTTTTAGGTACGCGTCCCTGTGTCGACAAATTATTCCTTTATCTTAGAAGCTCCTTAGTATACATTCGAATGTGGGTAGAAGAAGAGTTGTTGTGTAACTCTTTTGGGCACGTTATCATGTTTTGGTTGAATTATTTAAATTATAAAGACTTCCGCTGATCTAATTCATATATTCATGATTAGTTACATTTATTTTATAAACTATTGGAGGCAAACATTGAACCTGGCGGGTTCAAGTGTTATTATTGTGTTGTTTAGGTTCTTCCGATGTTGTTCATGACGTCGGATGCCGGTCACGTCTAGGGTGGGTTTTGGGGCGTGACAGTTTCCAGTTTGGAGATTCAGACAATGGATCCTATGTTCAGATTAACCCACATTTAGACATGAAATAGAAAAGAAATAGCATTCTTATATCACTTATCCAAGAAGCAAATGACAAGATCTTGTCCTTTAAAGTCTAGCAAATGGCTTAACCTTTCATATGTGTAATGCAGACAAGCATTTTTCCATTTTTAAACTAACATCATCATTAGGTAAACCTTAATCTTAACTGGTTACAACTTGATAAGATTTTAGGTTAATTCCAAAACTGAACAAGAGACTCATTTATAGACACTAAAGGTTTACAGGATATCAGAATTAGGCTCAAACTTCCTTTAACCCTATTTAAATTCATCAAACAGACATTTGACACTTACTTTGGTTGAGTATGACCATATAAACTTATGCCAGTGGTAACAATTGTATAACATCAACTTATAAGTCAAACAAGGCTCTAGTGGAATCATGCTGAGCTAAAATGGATAAGCTAATGATACAAGCAGAGATATACAGTTTTGATGCAAGTAAATGGGGCAAAAACCAAACTCATATGCTAATTCCTCACATGATATACTCAATTTTTTAAGCAGTATACTCTTAGTTAAGCAAATTCAATACATTCCATGTGTTACACCTTGTAGTTTTATGCATTAAGATTCAGCGTACGTTAGTTGTCTTAATTTTGGACACCGGGATTTGCCTTCGAGGTTATATGAGGTTGGACATGCTTAATGTGTGCTTATAAGTGTTTAAATTCATGTTTGGTAAGTTACAGAAGCATTAGAGAATAAGTGAATCGAAGCGGAAAGGTTCGTCAAAAGTTATTTTTGAAAAATATAGTATATGGAACGTATAAGTGGGATATGGTTCGTATTTTGAGCTATGGACTGTTGACACCTAATTTTTGACCTCCGATAATTTTTCTCAATTACTTGGAGTCCCTATATTACAAACAGAGTAGAATATGCATTTTTACAAGTCAAATCAATTTTACAAAATCATCCTGGTATCATTTTGCCATTACATTTGGCAAACACTGGCAAAAGAACAACCGCATGTCATTTTACATTCTTAGCATATTTTCAAGAAAATACAAGAGTAGTTATAGTTGATTACGAGTTATTAGTTTTAAGCATTTACAATTAGTCATCATTTAGTGTTGTACTCCGTCAAAGTCGAGGGATTTGAATTATAATCAAGTATTAAGCTGTTTATTTTGGGTAAATTAAGTGTTAAAATAGAGTTTAATTATGTTTTGGGTAATAGAGCTTAGTTTTAATTAAAATAATTTGAGACAAATAAAAATACTTTTATTTTACATTTGTGGTATTTAAGAGTTTCTTAAAATATCGTATATATACCACATATATACGCATGTAAACGTTGATGATATACATTACGTATGGTCATATATGCAAATTCTGGCCCTATGGAAACTCGGTCGGGTCCAGCCCAAAAGGGATTGACCCGACCCAAAATCCTCTTTTTCATCCACAGCAACAAAACAACCCCTTTCAATGGGGAAAAAAAGAAAAAGAAAACGAACCCTAAGGGGTCTTTGTGAGCGCACAATTCCAGCTTGTCTTCAACGGTAATGTGTCCTTTTCTTTTATTTCTCAACGGATTTTTGCTTATCTTCAAGGAGATATTTGGGATTTTGATTTTAAAAGGGGGAACGACCATGAAGATTTTGGGTTCTATAAATACAAACCCTTCTCTTTATTTTTTGGGAGGAATTTTTTAGAGAACACAGCCACCATAGGTTTGTACACCCACAATGGGGTTTTTGAACACCCTCAATAGTTCGAACACTTAGAAGCTCGGCAAAAGCCTTGAGTTTCGAGGAAGTTTGAGCTCGTACTTTAATTTTTGGAAATCGTTTCCATTCGTCGAAAATCGATTCGGGTGAAAGGTTGTTCGTCACCAACTCTCCTCGCCCCCGTCTCTACTCGGCAAAAAGGTAATCCTTAATCCTTTTTATTTTATTTTATTTTATTTTAGTCTTTAATTCTGTCTGGTATGTGATTGTTTTGGTAATTAGTGCTAGTTAATGTGTGGTTAGCTTGGTGTAGATTAGCTGTAATCATATATTGTTGATTCTGTTTTGGCTTAAACCATGAGCTTGGTGCACTGTTAGTTTAGCTCAATTCCCTTTAGTTAATGTGAAGTTAGTTATAGATTTTCTTAGTTTCAAATGTTATTTATGTGGCCTAACTGTATAAATACTTGCTACTAGTTTCGTCTGTAATGGTCATTAGCTTGATCTAAGTCAGCCAATCTCAGCCTAATGAAGATTGTTGTTTGTTTTAGCTGCTCTAACCAAGTAATATTGAATCTTAAGTCCGACTTCAGAAGATGACTTCATGTGTTAGGGTTTTGAGTATATTACTCACTTATATTGTCAAAACAAATTAGTAGTTAATGTTATTGCAGCCTTGTGTGAGGAAAGGACAACCCCCTTTAAAGTTGGACTTATTTATTTTATGCATCCCACGTTTGCAGTGGGATAGGATATTGATTTTATTTATCACCAAGTAGTATAAGTTGTTTATGATTCACTCATGCTTTGATTTTTTACAAGTGACTTTGTTGAGTATTGGTTTATAGGTTAGTAGTTCAATTATAAATTCCCGGTCAAGTGCAACTTTAGGTTAACTGATGGTTTTGTTTCAAGCTCCCTCACCTGAGAGTATTTTTTTTGTTTGTTTAATTTTTCTTGCCAAAATCCTTTGTTGAATGTTAAGGTCTTATGTCTTTTATAATTTTAGTGTTCTGGACACTTTTTTGCGATATGAAACTGTGGTGTATTTATTTGCTATGAGGACCTGCATTTTTGAAGCTAGTTTGGTAGGTTAAACTTAACTAATGTTATCATAATTATCCCCTAAGAATTGAGATACCTGACTGCCCATATATGTTTTAAATCAATGATAAGTTGCCTACTTTGAGTCTCTCTCAATATATTTCTCTTCCTCTCTTCTTTCAAAGTTAGGCATGAGAAGGCTTGGTTACACTTCATTTTGTTCTTCTGTTAACAAGTTGGCCTGGCTTCTTCATCTGTTAAACATGTTTAAAAGTAGTTGAAGTATTGATCTAAAACTGTTTTGAGGGTAAGCATAGGTCCCTAGACCATAAAATGGCTACATGCTAGTTCAAACCTGGAAATGTGCCCCATCTCCACTTAATCTGAGCCTCTGTGTTTTTTCTTCCCTTTAGTGTGTATCCTAAAGAGTAGTTGTGTTCTTCCTAAAGAGTAGTTGTATTCTACTGACTTCTTGACTAAAAAATGACCCTAGTTTAGTTATACTCAAATAGTTAGAAGAGAAGAACATTATGTGTGCTATATTTGATGTTGTTTTGGACTTGTTTGGATTTAGTTATGTGTAACAGCTTCAAATATCAGTGTTGTTTTAGTTTAAACTTGAAGAATTAACAATGCCTCAGGTTAATTCATTTGCTGATCTGATTAACTGCTAAAAATATTTCAGTTTCCAAATTCTCTCATGAGATTAGTTTAGATTAGTGCCAGAGGTAAATCTGATTTAAAATCTGATTTATAAACCAGTGTAGGGTTAGTTAATAAGAATGTTATTTGTGGCTGTTCATATTTGTTGGTTTTAGTTTGGATGGTTTAAGTTGGTATAGAAGGTTAAATTTTAAATTTCATATTTCTAAGTAATACAAAGTCTTTAGGGATATAGCCAACAGAAGGTGATCCTAATGTGGTTTGTGATAGTTCCTTTCATGTGATTCTTAATCGAAGTTAAAAAAAGAGTTAGCTTTGTCAAAACTATATCTATGTGCTTAGATGCTGCTTCAAACTTCAACAATCATCAAGATGTTCCTTTGGAAAAAAGCATAAGTGTCTGGCAACCTTGGAATGTACATATCCAATTCAAATTTGTTAAGTAGAATCTTGTAATTGATCTTTACTCAACTGTTGGAGGTAACCTGCTCCCCTAGATTTATTTGTGTTGACCTGGCTGTGTGTTTGAGTTGCAAATGGTTTTATTCAGGATGTTGTAGGGTGTTTGGGGTTATGTAATATGTACTGCATTTGTATTTTATTTTTTTTGGGGATTAGCTCAACAATGTGAGTAGTTCAAGGGCCAAAAGGTACTCTTATGGGCATGTGAGGTAGAGAATGGACATTTCATGATGTTCATTCCTTTCTTGCCTCATCTTTGGTCCAAAAAACTTAATTCAATACCTTTTCCCCTATCCATTAATAGTTGCTAGCATTCTGTGACACTTATAGGATCATTTTGAATCTGAGATTAAAGTCCTACAAGTATAAAAATAAGTAAGAGTTATGCTTTAGCTTCTAACCCAGTCAAGTAGTTCCTTTTCTTGCACAATTTCATGATTCCTTATCTCGACCTTGGGCATGTATATAAATGAACTCTATTAATTTGTTTTCCTCTGCCTAACTATTTACATGTTAAAAGGGTGTAGGGGTGGGGGTAACAGAGACAAACTACAGGATCAGTTTAAGTTAAAAGGAGCAGATCACTGTCAAAGTGCGCTTGTGTACATGATTAGTTTAAGTCAAAATGAATAGGATGTTCGTGTGATGTATGTTTGTGCTCATGACCAAAAATGCAACCTGTTTATTTTAGCATCATTATGTTGGCTTGAAAACTAGAATCTGATTGAGTTGAGTCAAGATAATCAGGTGTTGTTTTGTGCTTCAATAGTTTGAAATATCCCCACTAAGATGTACCTCGATGTCCTGCAGTCCCAATAAGCATATGTGTGGTTCATTTAGTGAAATGAAGCCTTGTGTTTAATTCTGATCTACTGTTTTGAGAAGCTGTTGTCATGGAGAAAATGTTATGGTTTTTTTTTAGCAAACTATTCAGCTGTTTTCAATAGCTAATGTTGGGTCTGCCTAGTTGAAGTGCTCTGCCTAAGAAGTTAAATAAATGTGGTTGTTATTTCACATAACTGAGTGCTCTCTCTTAGTTTCAAAGAAGCTGCAGTTCATTGATTCAAAGATAAGTCACTTGGCTGGTAGTTTGAGATCATGTATCCTCTTAGATCCTTAAAAAAGAAATGGATTTCACTAAGCACTTTTGAGTGCAAACTAACTATCAATGCCCTCCCTATTTGGTTAAAGTTCCATTTATTACCATTGGGAATCCCAAATTATATGTTGAAGCCCAATTCAAATATTGCCACACATGCTGATGTTTGTTTAAGTTAATTAAGTGCTGTAAAAATGGGGAAGGGATTAGAAACATTAGGCTATGATACTCTACCCTCATCTTTGAGGTGTCTTTTCTCCTTTTTTTCTACCAATAAGGCCTCTATGAGATGGTATGCACTGATGGAGTATTATACTTGCCCAAGTCTGTTCAGTGTTTTTATCTTCTTTTTGAAATGAATGACCAAATCCCTTTTCAGTTCTCTTCCTCATTAATCTGCTCAAGAAGGAAGTAATAGTTTAGCATGTTTCTTTAAGGCTAGTTGGCTGTATCCTAGGTGTTAATCCCTCTTCCTGAGAATTATGTGTTGGTAAGATGTATCAAGACATATACCAACTGGTCACCCTGTCTATTTGTGACATACTTTTGGAAAGAAAAATCAGATCCCATGTTTTGTAAAATGAATTGGTAAGGGCCTTTCTTATGACTATCCCAGCCTCCCTTTTGCTGTCCTTTATGGAGAAGGTAGTACTGATCTAAGAGTGATTCATTAGTTGCTTAGCAGATACATGGTTTTGAAAGAATGAATGCACTATGTTTGAAATCTCCTAAAGATTGGCCACTGCCTGTTTATAAAAGGATCCTGAATTTTGTTAAGCCTTATGCATGACCAGAAAATGTATTTTATTGAAGTTCCCTATCCTGAACTTTTTTTAATGTACTGGCTAAAAGTCCCAAGGCTTGCATTTGGGATTGGTTTAGTCTCATTCGATAGCCAGTCATGCCTAAGGTTCTAGAAACCTTTTGATCTTGTGCGGGATCGGAATATGGATGGTGGTAACCCCCTCTCCTACCTAGATCTTTTAAGCGTGGTGCACTGTTTTGTGTATTTACGCCATTGATCTGATCTGAGTGCATATTATTCATGATGTTTGTCAATTTTGTGCTTTAGGAATTTCTCTTGCTACTACTTTGTTGAAACTATTCACTATTTGATACTCATCCTTCACTCCTCTTCTTTGCATGACCTGGGGAGTCTACAAACCTCCTGGAGTTGTTACTTTGCTGCTGCTTGATGAGTTTTCTGCCATGAGCTGTTGTGTACTCCTGAATTTAAAGAGGATCGATCCTACACTTGACAAAAAATGGTTGTTGTTTGCCGTATCTTTCGTGTAATTCCGCATTATTAAATAAAGATGCTATCTTTTCGTACCATTTTGCTGTTGCCATTTTGTTTGCAATGGTTGCACCATGGCCAAGAATCTGCATGATCCTCCTTTCCTTTTCCTTTCTTTTTATGTTTATGGAAATTATTATGTGATAACTGATGCAACTCCATGTAACCGATCCCCATGCTGTCATTTGCTAGTGCATGAACCCTTAGGACCTGCATTTAGTTTCTCTTCAGTTTTCTTTAAAATGCTACTACTTCTTGTAACTGCTTCTGGTCTAAACTGCTTCAAAATTGAGTTTGCAACGCCCCTTTCAGATTCCCCTATTAAAATCAACTTTCTTGTATGTTAGGTGGTAAATGTAACATTGACCTGACTCTTCAATATTAAGGTATTTAAAGCATTGGTTTTGAACTGTTTCCAGGAATGCTGATCAAGTTTTGAGCCATCCTTTGTTAAAGAACTGATAAACCTACTTTTGTGCTAAGATTAATGCATTTCAAGTCATGAAGTTCTCTCTGTTTGACTAAGTGTTAATTCTAAACTGCCTCATAAGTATGTGACCATGTTACTCTGTGATGCTTCTTTTGACAGGTAACTATTTTAGTTAGCCAGAGGATATTACACATGCATGTTGATCTGTCTTAAAAAAGGGGAAAACAGGGAAAGGGTTTGGTTCAAACCTATTTTAACTGCTTTTTTTTTTAGCTTTGGCCCATATGAACAAATTCTTTACTTATAAATAAATCTTGTCCCTCCACTGCTTCTTCATTTGAGATGAATGGAAGTATGACTTATGAGAGTGGAAACTAATTCCTTATGTTTAAAAGGAATCAGGTTTTCAGAAGTTGTCCTGTGCTATCTCCTAATGTCTTGTTTGTCCATTACTTGGCTTATATCTTTGGCTTACTAGCTATGTGTCTGAGAAAAAGGACTGCTGGACTTTCTTAATTGCTAACTTTTGCTTTGTTATGCCTTTTGTGTGGCTCTTTGCATGATCAAAGTATGAGCATATATTCTGTTTGTCAAAATTCTTCTGATTGTTTGTTATGATGGCTGAAAGCCAAGGCAAGCTTTGGGATTCGGTTCAGCCTTCTCCAGTAGCCTACCATGCTGAGATTCGAGAAACCGTTGGCTCTTGTGTGGCATTGGAAATACGGATGGTGGTAACCCCCTTAGCTGTCTTATCTTTCTGGCTTAATACTTAGTCTGGATCTTTAGGATCAGTCTCTTTTTTGGTTGGTAGTTGTGTGTTTCTAACCTGTTTGCTTAGTGTTAGTTTAACTGAAGAGTATGCTAAGAAGATAAAAAAGAGTCTTTTCAAGTTCATAAATTCAGAGCATGTATCTATTTGAATCTCATTTGGCAGCTAAGTTTAAAACTAAGAATGTAACCTGTTTTGTTGTTTGTAACTGAGTCCTGATCCTCTTGTCCTAAGACATGACCATGTTGGTTGATATTCTCATTTTTTATATCAAAGAGATTACCCAACTGGTTTGTTGTTAAAAGAATCCAAAGACATTTTTTATGATATAAATATATCAGGTTTCTTTAAAATTAGTTTTAAGTTATATGTGGTCTTTGAGTCATTAGCTAGGTGATGGTCTGTAGAAAGTGCCAGATTTCTTTGATCATTAGTGTCCAAATCTAATATATTTGTGCTTGCTTTTTATGTTATCTTTGAAACAATGTGACTCAACAAGTTTTCTTTGAGAAAGAAATAAATTCCCAGATTTCAAGTTAAAAGAGTTAGGGACTATTTTTTGAAACTTGGCTTTTCTTGTCATTTTAAACTATTTGTAAAACTTAAACAAAAGTAAGATACGTTAAGCAAGCAAGCATCTTGTTAGAACTCTTGTATTTTTTATACCTATCCTTCACCCCTCTCTTCTTTGCATGACTTGGGAATTTTCAAACCCCAAAATGTTTCGGAGTTGCTGGTGAACTTGGGAAAATTGGCTGCACTTGTGGGGTTCTCAAAAGGGCTGTACTTAAATAAAGTTACCGCTGCTACATTTGCAATGTTGAGTTGCTGCTGTTACATTGATGTTGTCACTGCATTTTGGTGAGTTTGTTGCCATATTTTAAGGCAAAACAGTGGCTGCACTTGAGGTAAATAGTCTCCATATTGTGAAGAGCTTGGCCACTTCATTTTGATGTTTCATGTTTGAGCCAAGTTGTAGCCACACTTTAAGGCAAATAGATGCTACTCCTGAGCAGCTATACTTTGGCTGCTGCATTTTTGCATTATGGTTGCCTTGCCAAGATATTCTATGCACTATGCTGCAAAACAATTGCCTATTTTAAGGACAACTATTGCTATGATCTGTTACTGAATCTTGAGAGAGGTAATTGTTGCATTGCAAGGCAATCGAATGGCTAAGTGTGTTTTAATTTGAGAAATATGAGAAAAGAAAGTAAAAGAAACATTTGGGTTAGACCCAGTTTAAAAGAATTCAAATGAATAAAATTTCCTTCGAAGCCTGAGTTTGGGAAAATTGTTCTAAGAATACGGTTGACCAAAGAGATAAAGTGTGAATAATGTATGAACTAATAAAAGATCATACATATACATATATACATATTTATTTTCTTACGAACACATGGCATTAGTTCTAGACGGGGTGTGCCCGATAGTTTCCTTATAAGTAAAAGGATAAATTATTTTTTATCTGGATATATTTAAATCCAAACTTAAAGTACCCTCACTAATGAACAAATCCTTTTTAAAAGCTAAAATGATATGCTATGACAGTATATTTTTATACGGGAAACTAAACAAAGCGTAAGTAGTTGTCAACCGTATGTTACAGATCCTTAATACTAGGGTGCCTAATACCTTTCCTACGGGATCATCAAAACCCTTACCTAGAACTCTGGATTAAGAAGGATTTTTCACTGTATTTGAATAAATCCTTCACCACCGATTTTTCTAAATTCCTAAAAATTAGGTGGCGACTCTTTTAAAACAAAGTCCGAAAGAGCACCAATGAGTTTGAAGTGGCTTTCTGAGTGCTAACCCTTCTTGAGTAAAAAGCGAACCGTTACAGATGGCGACTCTGCTGGGGACTTTAATTTCTAACCATAAGGGTTTCAATATAATGTGATTGCTTGTATAAACTGCTTATGTGTTTCCTTTCCTGTATATATAAACTGACATTGCATGCATATCATAACTCCGCCACTCCTGGCATTTATTTTACACTTTGTTTCAAAGGTGGCTCGCGGAGTACGCGGTCGTTCCTTCACTATAAAACCAACTAATTCTTTGGGAACCGTTACGAGGCGGGGTTGGTACGCGGTCGTCCAACAGCTCTAACGGTTCAACCGCAGTTATTCGCTCAGGTGCCAGGTCGTTTATCAAACCCCACTCTAGTGATAACTAGGATAGAGTGAACCAAATACCTTCCGAACTAGAGCATTCAAGCCTAGACGAGCCTTCGGTATCTCAGACCTATCTAAGGCTCATTAAGATGACTACCTTGCATATTGATTACTTGTATTGATTATGTTACACCCCGTAGTTTCGCATGTTGAGATTTGAGCTACCTTTCAGGAGATTATAAGCATCTATCCTATGATTGTGTGGGTTTAAATTCATATAATAAGCTATGGAAGGATGGGAGGACAAGTGGGTTAAGGAAATTAAGTTTGTTGGAACTTTGGAGGAAACATGAAGGTCAATTTTGGCCCAACTTAGAGAAAGAATATATTTTAGTATGTGAGAATTTTTGAGGTAAAGCAAAAGCCTAAAGTGAAGTTCATGAAGTCTAGTTTTCAACGCAACAAACCGCTTGTCAATCCAATATCGGAATCAAAAGTTATGAGCGTTTTAAGATGAACTACGAGGGCAGTGAGTAACCTTGCACGAACCCGCCTGGGAGTGTCGCGAACGCGCAGAGGAACATGCATCAACTAAGCGCGAGCGCCCCCCAAGGTAGTGCGAACGCGATGAGCAAATCTTGAGTCGGTGGAACCCGAATCTAGAACATTATATAAGGGGGCTTACCCCCTCATTTTCAGACCAAACACCACCAAAAAGTCCCCAAATATTCTGGAACCTTCCCCCAACTTCAGTCCACTAAATTTTACCGCAAATTAAGTGAAATCCCCAGATTTAGATCCGAACAGCGTATAGTTATGATTATAATATCGTATTGCGGCAAAAATTGACTTGGATTCAAGGCGGTAACTGAAGATAATGCAGTTCTAGTGGGTGAAAGGTATGAATCTTCCCTTATAAGTATAGATTTAAGCTTATTTACGGAGGAAAAGTTATTAAATGATCGTATGGGTTGAGAAATTGGATAAAACATCGTGTGGGATGTTTATGAAATATATTGGTACTGATAATATTGTTGTTGATGTTGGTATTGTTGTTGTTTGCTAGATTGTGATTTTGGGCTAGGCACATAAATAGGGGAGATGCTGCCCGAATTTCGGCAGATTTTAAATGAATTAATTTAAAGGTTTAAGACAAGTGTATGATGGTGAGCCTAACAACAGTATGAATGGTTTTATATATAGATTACGAGATTATGAACGATCGTAAATAGATTGCACGACGGGAGGTAGGTTGGAAAGCTGGAAAGTAAGCTTCCAGGTATGGTAAGGCTGTCCTTTCTATTCTTTTGGCATGATCCTTATTTGACGAATGAACAGAGTAAGCAAGCGAGTTCTAAAGGCTCCACTCCTAGATGGTATACGATTTAGCGTATCCTTAACCTCTTAAGTCCCGAAGGGGCATTCGTAAGTTGTATGTTTCCAAAATGGTGTCTAATCCCGAAGGGGACAGCCATAAGCTTCTATGTCCATATGTTATCTTCATGTTTAAGTCCCGAAGGGGATGTTCATAAGTATTCCTTGTTCATGCACTTCATGTTAATGTTAAGTATCGAAGGAGACGGATGGTTATAGGAAGAAGTTCCTAGTATGAGTAAGAGTCGCTCCGAAGGGAGTTTCTAAGTCGCATATGCATTTGCATACCTATATATATATATATATATATATATATACATATGCATCACATTATTTCATGGGGAAAGGGAAAGGGCTATGGCGTTATATACGCAAACCACCTGATCAACTGGTATATGATGACTAAGATGCCCGAAGGGGCTACCCGATGGGGCCATTATGATATGATGCCCGATGGGGCAAAGCTCGAAGGAGCAATGCATATGAATACATACATGTTTTCAAAGGTACATTATGCTATTATGCCCGAAGGGGCTACGAACAGGGAGAAGGCATGCATTATATATACATACGTACTCATGATGCATTAAGAGTTCATATGCGCATACATGATTCGTAGTGTTCGTCACAAATATAGATTGCGTCTGCTACTCTTTTATTATTCGAGTTGAGATATACTGTTTCAATTCCGCCTTACATACTCGGTACATTATCTGTACTGACTCGCCTATCGTTCAGGAGGGCTCCGTTCATACCCGCAGTGGATAGACAAGCAGACGACCCAGCTCGATAAGACTTTCCCGCAGCTGTTGCCGGTGCGCCTCCACTCGATCCGGAGCTACGGTCCATTTTGGGTATTCTGTTTTGAGACGTTTCTGCATGTATATCATATATGGGTATGGCAGGGCCCTGTCCCGTCCTTTATACAGCTTCCTGATCCATTAGAGGTCTATAGACAGTGGTACATAGTTAGTATGTGATGTAGCGGCCTTGTCGGCCCGTACTATTCTTTTTGGTATATATATATATATATATACACACGTGTATGCACATAGGCACAAACGGTTGGTAGATCTTAATGTTGTTTTGACATGAGTTTTATGGGCCACCCAGTTAGTTAGTAATATTCAGGCATGAGTATATGGGTGCTTGGTCAGAAGTGGTCATGCACTCGTCACGGCCCATCGGGTTGGGTCGTGACAGAAGTGGTATCAGAACAGTTCCGTCCTAGGGTTGTCTACAGCTGTGTCTAGTAGAGTCTTGTTTATGGGTGTGTTGAGCACCACACTTATAAACAGGAGGCTACATGACATTTAGGATGTTGCCATTCTTTCGATTCTAGATCGTGCGATATAGCTGTGAGACAAGAAGTTCCTTTCTGATAATTTGTATTGATTTCAGCGTTGCCTCGTAAGAAAGCTACAGCCTCCCAGAAGGGCAAGGGAGTGGCTGGTGAAGCCACTAGCCGTGTTCAGCAAGTTACTAGGGCGCAGGGTGAGTCCCAGAGTGATAGCCCACCTCAGACTTAGCATACCCCGCCTCCAGCACCTGCCCCAGTGCCCCCAGCTCCTCAGCCAGATGGACGGGCCAGGATGTGTAACAGCCCAGGCCACCGCATGTAGAAATTATCCGCTTTGGAGTCTTTGCCCCTCACGGTTTTAAAACGCGTCTACAAGGGAGAGGTATCCAAGCACTTATAAAGCACTCTTCGTTCTCCTCCCAAACCGATGTGGGATTCGCCAGAACCAATGTGGGATTTGCCTAAGGCAAGTATTATACTCACCCCCCCCCCCTTGGAACTCAGCGTCCTCGCTGAGGTTTGCCCAACTACCGGCCCGACACTGGCTCTGATACCAACTGTAACAGCCCAGGCCACCGCATGTAGAAATTTTCCGCTTTGGAGTCTTTGCGCCTCACAGTTTTAAAACGCGTCTACAAGGGAGAGGTATCCAAGCACTTATAAAGCACTCTTCGTTCTCCTCCCCAACCGATGTGGGATTCGCTTGAACCGATGTGGGATTCGCTTGAACCAATGTGGGATTTGCCTAAGGCAAGTATTATAAGATGTGCGGGATGCTATACAGCTATTGACCAGGTTGGTAGCCGCTCAAGCTTAGCGGTAGGGAGTTGGCGTTGACTAGGCCGACCGAGCTAGCGGTGCAAGGGTCAAAACTTTCCTCGGGTTAGATCCTTCGGAGTTCTCTGTGTTAAAGCAAAATATGGACCCTCAGGAATTTATTGATAGTATGCAGAGGACCTTGAGGGTCATGCACGCGGATGAGGTCGAGTCCGTGGAGTTGGCTTCTTATCGGCTCCGTGATATTGCAGTGCAGTAGTATCAGACATGGGAGCTGTCTAGGGGAGAGAATGCCCTTCCAGCCGTATGGCGGGAGTTTTCAGATGCTTTTATTCGCTATTATTTACCACCAGAAGTTCGACGAGCCCGAGCTGATAGGTTCTTGCGTATTGAGCAGGGTAGTATGAGTGTTCGGGAGTATTGTGTGCACTTTGACTCTTTGGCAAGATATGCCCCGACTATGGTGGCTGATATGGAGGATCGAGTTCATCGTTTTGTGGCTGGTTTAGGGCCGCATTTGATTGACGATTATACGACGGCTGCGTTACAGCCGGGTATGGATATTTTTCGTATACAGGCATATGCACAGAATTTGGAGGACCGTAAGCATCAGTAGAGCGTAGGGCGAGAATATGACCGAGGCCATGGTAAGAGGGCTCGATCTTTAGATGTTGCTGGTGAATTTAGAGAAGCTCCGAGGCAACAGTATTCTAGATACCCAGCTTATCCTACGGCCGATCCACGTATTCGAGGATCTCAAGACGATAGAGTTACTTATTCGGACAAGAAAGGCACTTTTATACTACGGAGTTCGCGGCCCCGGCAGAGAGGGGGCTTAGGACAGGAGATGCCACCTCCCCCGCGGTGTGCTATTTGTGGTAAAAACCACCCGGGACCGTGTCGTCGGCGTGCACGTTATACTTGTGGGAATCTTGGTCATTTTGCTAGGGAGTGCCCAATGAGAGTTGGGGATGGTATGATGCAAACAGAAGGATCAGTTGCCGCATCATCACTTTCGGTGCACGCTCCAAAGCAAGGACTTCAGACATCAGTTAGCAGAGGCAGGGGTAGAGGTGGAGCGTCTAGCTCTGGCGGTGGTCAGAACCGCATATATGCTTTGACTAGGCACCAGGATCGCGAGCAGCTACCCTATGCTAATACAGGTGCAACTACTATTTAGGTGTGGCTAAAAAGTTATTATTACGTATGGTGGCCGGTGTGGCATTGTGTATTCTAGTTTGCGGTGTCACAGGTTAGTAGTATTATAGCTATGAGTCGCATATGCATTTGCATACCTATATATATATATATATATACACATCTATGTACATATGCATTGCATGATTTCATGGGGAAAGGGAAAGGGCTATGGCGTTATATACGCAAACCACCTGATCAGCTGGTATATGATGACTGAGATGCCCGAAGGGGCTGCCGGATGGGGCCATTATGATATGATGCCCGACGGGGCAAAGCTCGAAGGAGCAAATGGGTAAAGGTGCATATGCATACATATATGTTTTCAAAGGTACATTATGCTATTATGCCCGAAGGGGGCTACGAGCCGGGCGAAGGCATGCATTATATAGACATATGTACTCATGATGCATTAAGAGTTCATACGCGCATACTTGATTCGTAGTGTTAGTCACAGATACAGATTGAGTCTGCTACTCCTTTATTATTCGAGTTGAGATATACTGTTTCCATTCCTCCTTACATACTCGGTACATTATCCGTACTGACTCCCCTATCGTTCGGGGGGCTGCGTTCATGTCTGCTGGTACAGATATACAGGCATACGACCCAGCTCGGTAGGACTTTCCCCCAGCTGTTGCCGGTGTGCTCCACTCGATCCGGAGCTACGGTCCATTTTGGGTATGCTGTTTTGAGACGTTTCTACATGTATATCATATATGGGTATGGCGGGGACTTGTCCCGTCCTTTATGCAGCTTCCTGATCTGTTAGAGGTCTATAGACAGTGGTACATAGTTAGTATGTGATGTGGCGGCCTTGCTGGCCCGTACTGTTCTTTTTGGTGTATATATATATATATATATACACGTGTATGCACATAGGCACAGACGGTTGGTAGATCTTAATGTTGTTTTGACATGAGTTTTATGGGCCACCCAGTTAGTTAGTGATATTCAGGCATGAGTATATGGGTGCTTGGTCAGAAGTGGTCAGGCACTCGTCATGGCCCATCGGGTTGGGTCGTGACAGATTATGAATGTTTATGTTCCATTTGAGACCTGTTTGGATTGTATGAAACTGAACGTTCGTTCCTTCTTCTGTTGGTTTGATAAATGCTGATTGACTGCCTTGCTAAGTTTAAGTTAAGATTTGCCTTAGAATTAGTTTGAGAGCCGCATTGCCTAAAAGGATTAATTAGGTGGTTAAAAGGGTAAAAAATTAAGGGAAGACTTACTTGCTTGTGACCCAGTTCAGTACAGTCAACTTAAGTTGATGACTGATAATTCTAATTGAATCATAAGATTAAGGTGGCTCTTGGAAAGATTAAGAATTGCTTGCAATCAGGTCCGGTACGGTGCCACCAATAGATAAGAGAGGGAGATTCAAAAGATGAGTTCAAAGTTGTCGCAACCCAACTCGGTACCGCTTAGTCGTAATAATAAAAGGAATAGAATTTAGATGGCTGAAAAGGGCATTAGTGCTTAAGTTAAAAAGCAGTGTATACACGGCATAGGCATAGAGGCCTTAGTAAATCGGGTAGCATATGAGTATATAAAGTCAAAATGGGATAGAAATCACCATAGGCTTCAATACTTAGTGTTTAATGGTTTGCGATCCAAACCTAAGTGTTTCAGCCTATTAAAATAAAATATGAGAAGGCCCATGTCAGCCTTAAGATAAAAGATAAGTCCCTATTTAGGTAGGATTTGTTAAGGATTTGTACGGTTGGGCTTGCCAGGCCCACTTCACGGGTTTGATTGACGATATTTTAATCTGGTATCACTGTATGTGTATATACTTTGATGATACACATGTATGCTTAGCGACATACGATGGGTCAATCACAAGCTTGATGGTGTTTCATTACCAGATCAGATGGTCAAAATCCTCTCCGTTCAGTTAGCTCCTTAGGTCGTCTTCGAGAATCTTCCATTTCGACCGAATCCTGGACTATTCTGCCTCCGGCAAAGTGAATGCTTTGTTCATTATAATCGATGGACTGATACAGTTTCCCTTTTGAGATTCTCTGATTGACTCGTGGGGACCACCGAAAGTGTTCCTTTTACAAAAGACTAAAATCACGATCTTTTTTAGTCTACCCATGCGCTACGCTGCAAAGTTTTTTTTCTCACTAAAATCTAAAGTCACGATCCCTTTTATCCCACCCATGCGCTATGCTACCCATCCATCAAATGTCAAACATTCAAAAATTCCATTCGTCATTCATTCAGACGCTACCAGTCTCCACCCACCCTCCCGTGGAGAATTAGTTTCAGTTTGTGAACTACGCAGACTTGATTCTTGTTCCAGCAAGATATGTAGGCAATCCTACATAAGGATACAGTCTTCCGCTGCTTGAAACTACGGACCCTCAGAACGGATTTAGGGTATGTCTTTGAACCAGTAAAATTCCTCAAATTTTCATTGATGAACATTTTGAATTAAGCACCCTGAGGATTGGAAACTGGGCAACTTGTTCAAAATGTTCGGCAACTTTGTTCAAACGCCAAAATGACACATTTGAATAAACAACTCCTTCCATGGAAATCCAAGCAAATGAGGACGTGTCTTATGCGACGCCCCTAAATTGGCTATTTAGCCCTCGACTCTCTCAACACTTCTTCCAGGATTTATATTTTCGACACCTCCACCAGTCTATCATGACACTTTCAATGGGATCAACATAAGTCAATCATCATCCCACTAAGGAAATTTTCTATAAGCTCCAAGTCGGCAAGGACAAGAAAGCTACGAGGCGACGAGCCTCAAATCAGCAAGGACGAGAAACCGACAAGGAAACGAGCTTCAAGTCAGCGTCAAAGAGCTAAGCCAATACGCTGAAGCGGGATACATAACTCCCCAATAAGTCAAACCCGTGTCGGGCCCATCCATGGCAGAAGACGCGTAGGATGCTCACCTTTCGAGGTCGTCCTTTCACGAGATCACTGCTTAAGAACACAAATGTCTAGTGCAAACATAATTTATCATTACGACAATTTCAATCCCCTTTAGTTCGGAAATCAAGATGACAACGTCCTCAAATCAGTGTGGAAACTATGTCCATGTAAAGTCTTCTTTATGGATGTGTCGTCGGCCACATTTATAACTAAGAGGTTGCAAGCCTCTTTTCCTTATGCTCGAGTGACTGACAACATTTGTCTCTAATATCTGGCTTAAGTCTTTGGGGGTACATATGGGAAACTCAAATCCGCCTGAACCCGTCATAACTCATGGCTTTTCGCAGTCATTCTGATTTACAAACGCTATCCCAGTCTGACACATAATTCGACATTGGGGCAAAACAGATCCATTTTTTAACCTCACTATATGAACTATGCAGTGACCTGGCTTCCTAAGATGGGGTAGATAGGCAGAACTTATAGGACTCAGCCACATTTTGAAAAAAAAAAAAAACACCATTCCTCCGTTCCGAACTACGTTCGACCTGATTCCTGACACAGCAGGATACATAGACGCTCCTCGAGCTCGATCATACCAATTGAAAAATCCAAGAAACCCCTAGGAAACCTCAGGGATGCAAAATTCCAGAGTACGAGTAGCGATGCAAGAATCAGCTAATACCGCTCCTAAACTGGGGCAGAATTTTTGAGAAGACCTAAAAAATTCCTTTCAAGACAATCAGCAAGAGAAGATGATCAACGCAGATCGCACAACGGCAGAATTTTTGAGGAGACCTCAAAAATTCTCTTCAAGACAATTGACAAGAGAAAACGATAAATGCAGATCGCACACTGGGGCAAGATTTTTGAGAGGACCTCAAAAATTCCTTCACAATAACTCGGCACAAGAGTCAACCGACACGAACCCTCAACTGGGACATAATTTTTGACAGAGGGTCTCAAAGATTCCAATTCAAGGTTCGACACAAGAGATCATCGACGCAACCTAGACCGGGGTAACTTGCTACTCAATCAAATCCCTCAGATGTCGAACACACTTCTAACAAACATCTCCCCCCTTTTCGTGAAATCCAAACAAAGTAGGGACACATCTTATGTGACATCCTGAAATCGGCTATTTCAGCTTTCAATGTCAAAACCATTCCTCAACACGCAACGAGCTACAAAATGACGATGCCAAATCAACATGACGTTGTAGAAGGAATCCATCAAAATGAGGATCGCCTCATCAAACGATTTCATACCCAACTTTGTTCGTTGTACTTTACTAATTCATGTATAAAGAATTTTGCAGGGAACGCAGTCATGCATCAAGTCTCTCCATCAAACTGAAGAGACACTCATTATGCTAGACGAAACGGAAATCAAGTCTTCAGCAATGACCAGAGATATCAAACAAAGCCTATCTGACTGCACAAGCCGAGTCTACGCCAAGTCATCGATAACTTTCCTTGACCATAAGCTGGGACAACTTTCTCCACATCAACAAGTATCAGAGGAATCATAAACAAGGTTCGTACCAATAAAACTCACAAAACTGGAGAGAGGTATCGCGGTGATTGTCTTAAGACTTGAAGGTATCAAGGGATGATCCTTCTCAGTAGCCAAAAGGGTATAAAGGACAAAACACCATAAGGGCGGCACAGTCTAGCCAGAAGGGCCATATCAAAGGACAAAGCGAGGATGACACGCTCAATAGCCAAAAGTGTATAAAGGACAAAACATCATAAGGGCGACACAGTCTAGCCAGAAGGGCCATATCGATGGACAAAGCGCTACAAGGATGGCTCAATCTAGCTAAAAAGGCCATAAAGGGACAAAGCACCATAAGGGCGGCATGGTCTAGTATTAAAGGACAAAGCGCCACAAAGGCGGCATAATCAAACCAAAGAGGGTTATAAAGGACAAAAATGACGCATCTGACCAAAAGGGCCACAAGACAGATGGACGAAAGAAAATACATCCGACCTAGAGATGGATAGCACGAGGAAGGAATGAGAAACATGCCCGACTAAGAGGCTCAAAAAATGAAGGAAAGGCGCATTGGATTGAAGGAAGTAGCTGACCAAAAGGGTCACAAGATGGATGAATGACAGAGACACCGCTGACCAAAGGGTCACAAGAGGGATAAATGACAAAGGTGCAGTGGACCAAAAGGGTCACAAGATGGATGAATGACAGAGACACCACTGACCAAAGGGTCACAAGAGGGATAAATAGCAAAAGTGCAGTGGACCAAAAGGATCACAAAGGATGAATGGCAAAGATACATCCGACCAAAGGGGTCAGGACAATGAGCGTAAAAATACATCCGACCAAAAAGGTTAACAAAACAAATAAATGACAAAGACATATTCGACCAAAAAGGTCAACAAAACAAACGAATAGCAAAGAAATATTTGACCAAAAGGGTCAATACAACAAATGAACAAGGAAAGACATATCTGACCATAAGGGTCATACAAAGAATGAACGACAAAGACCTATCTGACCACAAGGGCAAAACAAAGAGTGAATGACAAAGACATACCAGGCCAAAAGGGTCGTAATGAATGAGCATAAAGACATATTCGACCAAAAGGGTCATGACAAAAACAAAGGGGCATATCCGACCACGAGGGTCACTGTTACACCTCTCATTTTATTTCAAGGAAATTTTGTCTTATTGGTGGTGTATACCGTCAGTACAGTAGCCCGCACCAAGGTCTTGGTTATGAGATACTTTGCTTGGTATGTGTACAGGTGTATAAGTATGTATTCTAGACATTTCGAGGGAATTGGAAGTGAAACGAATTGAATCGGAGCAGTTCAGGCAACTACTTAAACCAGTCAGCATCGACGGCCACGTCGACGAGCCATCGACCGGCGCCATCGACAGGGTTCAAAACTCTGACATTTTAGGTGCCGGTTCGATGGCCACGTCGACGGACCATCGACACATCGACGACCGTCGACCCTGCTCGTCGACCCACCGATCTGGAAGTTTCCAGCCCACATTACATAAATATAAGAACCCACGTTTTATTTCATTATTTTCCACAAAAAAGCGATTCTATATCTTTCTAGAACCTCCAAAAACCCTCCTCTATTTTCACAACAATCTATACCAAAAGCCTAGATCAAAGCCAAGAATTAAAAGAGATTCATATACTAGGAAGCCTATTAGGGTTTGCGAAGGGTAAATTTCTTTGACATACAAGTGGAGGATTTCATTCTAATGGAGTGGAGATATCTCAAGGCTTATTTCCAAGTGATTAAGGTAAGTTTTATGATTCTTCCATGTTATTAAACTATCAAGGGTTAAAAGACTTGAATTATGGAGAAAAAGGGAATATGAGGTGCGAGTATGAAAATAAAGATATTTTTAAATCATGACTTGCTAGAATCATAGTTTTTATATGTAATGATCAATAT
>NC_081344.1:35163097-35212043 GCF_029784015.1 Lycium ferocissimum | reverse complement strand
CTCCTTTCCTTTTCCTTTCTTTTTATGTTTATGGAAATTATTATGTAATAACTAATGCAACTCCATGTAATTGGTCAATGCTCCCAATACCAATCCAGTGCATTCAGGTACCAGAAACTTGTGAGTATTGTGGATATGAGCATGCATATATGCATTTTCCGTAAAATCCAGAATTTATCTATTATGTGGGGTGTAACAATCGTGGTGGTGGAAATCACTTCGAAAACAACTATAATCTGAATTTCAGAAATCACCCAAATCTTTCATGGGAAGGTAAGAATAGCAACTTTCAGAAGCCTTATGGTCCGCAGACCGGTGGTTCTATGGAAGAAACGGTAGAGCAATGGATGGCTCAACAACAGCAGATGATGAATGAGATGCAAAAATCCATCCATGAGCTAGAACGTCTGATGGGCCAGATGGCGGTTTTTCAAACTGTCTGACCACAAGGTGCTCTTTCGAGAAAATACTAAAAATAATTCTAAAGAACAACTTCACGTTGTCTCTTTGAGGAATAGTAGACAACTAGAGGAAGTTCCACCAAGAACAACAAGGAAAATGCTGAACTAATCCCTGCTAAGAGGACAGAGATCAAACAGAAGAGTGTTGAGAATGTTGCAGAGCAGCCAGAGGTGGTGGTGGTTCCATTCCCACAGAGACTCCAAAAGCAGAAATTAGATTCAACTTGTAAGGAATTTCTTGAGAGGTACATATCAACATCCCTTTGGTGGAACTCTTGCAGGAGGTTTCGAAATATGCTAAGTACATCAAAGATGTTGTTGCAAACAAAAGACGTCTTACAGATTTCAAAATTGTTGCACTCACTGAGGAGTCCAACTCCAGAGTGAGGAGTAAAATTCCTCCAAAGCTGAAGGATCTGGGCAGTTGCACAATTTCCATTACTATTGGGAACGTTGAGGTTGGGCGAGCATTAGGTGACTTGGGTGCTAGTATCAATTTGACGCCTACTTTGTGTTCAAAATATTGGGCTTGGGTGAGCCAAGACTATCGACAGTGACATTGCAGCTTGCAGATAGATCATTGGCATATCTCGATGGTATAATTGAAGATGTTCTTGTGAAAGTGGGCCCTTCATTCTTCCAGTTGATTTCGTTATTCTTGATTATGAAGCTGACAAGCAAGTGCTTCTCATTCTTAGGAGGAGATTTTTAGCTACTGTTGATGCTATTATTCGAGTTAGAAAAGGTAAAATGTCCATGATAGTGGATGGGCAAGAGGCCACTTTTGACATGTTCAAAGCTACTAAATTGCCTGCCCATTATGAGGACTTGAAAATGATAACTATTGCGGAGCCTGAGTTGACAAGTGCAGAACTTGATTATTTCTTATCCTTCAAAGATACCTTGGAAAGGGCACTGGTCTATAATAAGGAGCTAGAGGGCAATGAAGAAGTTAAGGAGTGTCTTTTCATCCTTGACACAACTTGTGCATAAGTGCAAGTAAATAAGCCATTTGAGTTGCTCGCAGGCCTGACACGTGGAAGAAGCCAAAACCCTCCATTAAGGAGGCTCCGGTTTTGAACTTAAACCTTGACCTTCTCATCTTCGCTATGCTTATTTGGGCAGTGATAACATATTGCCCGTGATTCTTTCTGCCTTTTTCTGATGTTCAGGTTGAATGTGTGCTGTGAGTGCTTAGGATAGAATAAGAGCTCTTGGCTGTACTAAAGTTGACATTCGGGGCATTAGAAGATTATTTTGCATGCACAACATTGATGGAGGAGGACAGCAAGCCGAGTGTTGAGCAGTAAAGAAGGTTGAACCCAATTATGAAAGAGTTGGTGAAGAAAGAGGTAATCAACTGGCTTGATGCAAGCATTATTTATCCCATATCTGACAGTAAATGGGCAAGCCCCATTCAATGTGTTCTAAAGAAGGGAGGCATGACTATTGTGAAGACTGACAAAGATGAGTTGGTGCCACAGAGAACTGTGACTGGTGGGCGAGTCTTCATTAATTAGCGCAAGCTAAACACTGCAACCAAAAAGGATCACTTTCCTTTACCGTTCATGGGCCAGATGCTAGATCGACTGGCAGGACACGACTACTACTATTTCTTGGATGGTTATTCGGGTTACAACCGGATCATGATAGCACCATAAGATCAGGAGAAAACCACTTTCACATGTCCCTATGGCACTTTTTCCAGAGGATGTCGTTCGGGTTATGTAATGCACCAGGTACCTTCCAAATGTGTATGATTGCTATTTTCACTGACATGGTGGAAAAATACGTGTAGGTATTTATGGATGATTTTTTTGTATTTGGAGACTCGTTTGATGATTGTTTGCAAATCCAGTCTTCTCTCGTAGCGAGGAGACAAATTTGGTATTGAATGAGGAGAAGTGCTACTTCATGGTTCGCGAAGGTATTGTTCTCGGGCATAAAATCTCAAGTAGGGGCATTGAAGTTGACAAGGCTAAGGTGGAAGAAATTGAGAGGCTACCACCCCCATCTTCTGTTAAAGGGGTGCGTAGTTTCTTGGGATATGTAGGTTTTTATCGGCTGTTCATCAAAGACTTTTCAAAGATTGCAAATCTGATGTGCAAGTTGCTTGAAAAAGAGGTGAAGTTTATATTCAATGAAGCCTATCCAGGGGCATTTGAGGAGCTGAAAAAGAGGTTGGTAACTGCACTTTTTATCATAGCACCCGACTGGACTCTACCATTTGTGTTGACGTGTGATGCAAATGACTTTGTTGTGGGGGTTGTTCTTGGGAAAAAGAGAGACAAGATCTTTCATCCTATCTATTTTTCCAGCAAAACACTTGATGCAGCTCAGATAAACTACACCATCACGGAGAAAGAGTTATTGGTTGTGGTTTACGCCTTTGACAAATTCAGATCTTACTTAGTGGGAACGAAAGTGATAGTGTACACTGATTACATTGTTGTTCGCTACTTGTTCGCGAAGAAGGATGCAAAATCTAGCTCATTCATTGGGTATTGTTGCTGTAAGAGTTTGATATTGAGATTCTAGATCGAAAGGGCACAGAGAACCAAATTGTAGATCACTTATCCAGACTTGCAGATCGAGAGCATGTTGATGAGAGTGTGGTGATCAAAGAAACCTTTCCAGATGAGCAACTTTTTGCTCTGCAGTCAGTCGAACTACCATGGTATGAAGATATGGTGAATTTCCTAGTAAGTGAAGTGTACCCTCCTGATGCTAATCATGAGAAAAAGAAGTGGCTCCTGCACGATAGTAGATTCTATATTTGGGATGAGCCGTATCTCTACAAAATCAGCCCAGATCAGTTGGTGAGGAGATGTATTCCAGCAGAAGAAGTAAATGCAATTCTTGAGATCTGTCACTCCTCTCCTTATGACGACCATCACAGTGGTGACAGAATAGCAATTAAGGTACTTTAGTCGGCCTTCTATTGGCCGACATTCTTTAAAGATTCAAACATGTTTGTAGGGCTTGCGATCGGTGTCAGAGAACTGGTAATATCTCAGAGTGACATGAAATTCCCTTAAGTAATATCCTCGAAATTGAGATTTTTGATTGTTGGGGTATCAACTTCATCGGCCCGTTCATACTATCAAAGGGGAACAAGTACATTCTGGTTGTAGTTGATTATGTGTCGAAGTGGGTGGAAGCCGTTCCACTCCCTACGAATGATGCTAATGTGGTGGCCAGATTCTTAAAGAAGAACATTTTTACATGGCTTAGAACCTCGAGGGTCATTAGCAGTGATCAAGGTACGCACTTTTGTAACAGGTTGTTTAATAAATTATTGGCAAGTATCAGGTAAAGCACAAAGTGGCGACCGCATATGACCCTCAGACCAGTGGTCAAGTCGAGGTGTCGAATTGTGAAATCATGAGAATTATGGAGAAGGTAGTGAGCATTAAAAGGAAGGATTGGTCACTTAAACAAGATTGCCTACAAAACTCTTATTGGAACCTTATGTCACCTCCCTTTTGAGCTTAAGCATAAAGCGTATTAGGCGATCAAGAAGATAAATATAGATATGGATACAACGGGTGAAAATAGGTTGTTACAATTACACGAGCTTGATTAGTTCCACTTCCATCCATATGAGAATGCAAAACTCTACAAAGAAAGGACCAAGAGATGGCACGACAAGCACATTTAACGTCATGAGTTTGAGCCTGGGCAGTTAGCATTACTGTACAATTCAAGGCTCAAGTTGTTTGGTGGGAAACCGAAGAGCAAGTGGTCCGGGCCATTCGAGATAGTTCGTGTGACAGCACATGGAGCGGTTGAGCTGAAACTGCTAAACTCTGACAAGACCTTCTGAATGGGCTGCGAATGAAGCAGTATTTTGGAGAGGTCAATGATCGCGAGAAGACCTCAGTTGATCTCAAGGAGGCTTGAGAAAGCATGCGTCGTGCCACGATGTTAAATCAACGCTCCTCGGGAGGCAACCCAAGTTTGTACTATTAGAATAAAGAAAAGAACAAAAAAATGAGGAAAAATAAAACCGTCAGGTAACGTCTTGGTGCCACATGTGCATCGCGCAGGTGGCGCACAAGAAGCATTTTTAGTTTGAGAATGGGTAAACTCGCTCCACATGTGAGGGTCGAAGGTCGCACAGGTGCTGCGTGTCTTTGTAAATTTCTAATTTTTATTTTAAGTATAAGGAGAACGGACCCACCTCTTATTTCATAACTTCAAAACCCAACAAACCAAAATGGCTCTAAACTCTCAAAACACTAGAAAATCCCTCTCCTAATCCCCCTTCCCAATAAAACCCAAGAATTTGCATCAATAATCCATTAACGTCACAAGGTAAGTGATTCTCATCATCAATTCATAAAAATCCTTCCCCCGTTTTCCCTTCTTCTTGAGTTTTAAAAGTTGAAAAACTAGGGTTGTTGGGTTCAGGCGAGGATTGGTATTGTTTTGCTTGATTGTGGTGCTTAGAGCTAGAAGATTGATTCCTCATTAAAAAAGGACAGTTTCACAAACCCCATTGTTGTCAAATCTGAAAGGAAAGTTTTACGCCTTCAAGGTGTTTGATAAAATGCTTGAACTAGGTGTTCGATAAAATGCCTGAACTCAGTTTTTTTTTTTTTTTTTTTTTTTTTGTGAAATTGTGAAGTCTTGCAGCAGCGTAACACTAAATGACTATACGAACCCTTGGGCATCAATTTGAACAAAAAAATAATTACGGTTCAAAGGGAAATTTTGAATGGGCAACATAAACCCAAGTCCTAAACATGGTTTTTCTTGCTTTTGTTTTGTTTCTTCTTAGGATAGCGTAGGATTAGTTAACTTCTTCTTTTTTTCAATTTTTTTATCGTAGTTTGAAATAAGTGTGGAGTGGTTCACCCTCGGTTGAGCACAAAAAGAGGGAATACCCATTGTTAGTGCCCGAATTTAAAGAGTCAAGTACTCCAATCACAAGTACATGTAATAGAACTAAGTATGGGGTTGTCAACAACCCTCTTTGGTTATTGAATTGTTTCTACTTCGTTTTGCAGGACCATGGGTAAATCTAAAGGAAAAGCAGTTGCATTATCCTCCTCACAAGGTCCGAATAGGGGTTGGGTGCAAAGCCTCCAGCAAACCAAAAAGAGAATTAAATCGGAAGGGGACAAGAACCCTACTACCACTATCCTGATGAGAGATCCCCGAAAGCATGCACCTTCACTCTGCGGGGATGTAGAGGAGAGGTACAAAAACTTTGATACCTCCGAAGGGTACATTCATGAGAGAGCTGTCAACCCGGTCCCTTTAAAATGAAACTTCAAAGACATATACAATTAGATCATGGGCATGGGATGGTGAGCCATTTTTGATAAACTACGGCCGGCGAACATTGATCTCGTGCTGCAATTTTATGCTAACATGGAAAAAGATAATTCTGAGTACTGGAAGCCTACGGTGCGAGTTCAGGGCTGCTACATTCCATTGACTACATCCATATTATGTGCAGCAGTTGGGGCACTGGACTGCCCTATAGAGCCCTTAGATGAATTCATTCGGAGACCTAATTAAAAATCCATCCAAGAGACACTCTGTGGGCCGGATTCCAAAGCCAAATGGGCCCGGTATGATAAAATGTATTGCAAGCACAAGAGCATGAGAATGAGAAACTTCCTAAAGCTGGCACGAGTATGGTTGTGATTGATAAATCATAGAACTATGCCGCTTGATCATTTCACGAATGTGTTAAAGGAGAGAGTGTGTCGTATCTGCTCCTTCATGACGAGGCAGCCAGTGAATGCTGGGCATTGGATGCTAAGGGAGATGAAACACGTCCGAGAGAACAAATGCCATCGGCTACTATTTGGTAACACCATCATCTCCCTGATTGAGCAGATTGATAGGGACTTAGGGGACTCATTTGATAGAGTGCTTGAGGTTCCTTCTGATATGGTGAACATCTCAAACGTCAAGGCCCCAGATAAATCGGGCAAGCACAATCTCACACCGATGGAGGAAAGATTGGCACAGTCTTCTTTGCTGACCTAACTCCACAAAATAGATGTATAGTAGGCCCATCGCTTTCTTTTGGACCTCTCGGGAGTATATGCAAAGGCATCACATACAATTCACTCTCGGGCGTTCTTAGGGGATGATGCCTGGTTGCCCGACGATAAAAAGAGTTACATGTTGTTGACGATGATGATGGATCGCAGTCTTCTCATGGCGAGGATGATAGTGGTGTTGTCACGACCTAATCGGAGGGCCATGACGGGCACCCGGAGCTAACCTACAGAGCACCTCTTAACATACTTCTCATAATCATATTTAGGTGAGCCACATGGCTAACTCATAATTAACCCAAACTGAAGAGACACAAGTACCATCGAACATATGCACATCTATATCAACATCATCAACTATGCCCATATGTACAAGCCGACAAGGTTGTCAAAATGATATACAAAAATATGAACCGGTAAGGTTATGGAGCATCTAACTATATACATCTGTCTACGAGCCTCTACGAGGAGTGCATAACATCATAAAGACGGGCAGGACCCCGCCATGCCAAATACGTACACAAAAGAATAATACCACTAGACTGCAGCTCTGAAGCAAATGGAGCGCTCCTATGCAATCGCTGATGAAGCACCTAGGGATTTGATTCGTCTCCCTGTCAACCTGTGGGCATGAACGCAGCGTCTACAAGTAAAAGGACATCAGTACAAATAATGTACTGAGTATGTAAGGCATGAATAACAACATAATAAAGATATGTAAAGTAACATAAGATAAGAGAGATAACCTGTACATCTGGATGCCTCTCAAGGCGGACGTCATGCATGCTTAGCTTTTTTTTTTTTTTAAAAAAACATATATATATATATATATATATATATATATATATATATATATATATTCGTCATGGAACGTGCAGCCCGATCCATATATCATATCATCTCGCGTCCCGGGCATCCCGTGTCCGGGGCATCCCGCGTCTGGGGTAACATTGTTACGCCCTATTTTGAACGGGTCCAAGATAGTTTTTAACTTCCCGGTTCTTCTAACTGGTTTTAAAAAGGATTTGAGTCGCCACCTATTTTTAAGGAAAATTAGAAAACCTATATGTATTTGTGTGTCTACTCGATTTTTAGTCCACGAAACATATGAGATTCTAGATAAGGGTTTTATTTACCCCGAGGGGAAGGTATTAAGCATCCCTCAGAGCTTATCCGAAGACAGTCCTTAAACTTAGTTTAACTGAACACTAGAGGGTGATTATCTATCTGTTTATTATTATTATTACATGTTTTCAAAATGTTATGACTTCATGAAAAGCTACACTAGGTGATAATATACTAAGTATATACAGTGTATAAAAATGTATTTATATCAAGTATCAAGTATTCATAAAGAATATATATTAAAAAAGAATATATATAAAAGAGTATACATAGAATGTACCTCGTAAGTATAAAAGTATATCTGTTAGTATAAAGAGTGTACATATGTTAGTGTAAAGAATGTATAAAAAAAATGCAAGAGTATGTAAAATAAATATATCAAGTATATAAAGAATGTATGTCTATGTATATAAAGGAATGTAGGTATGTGAAACATATAAAGAATGTATTTCAAATATAAAAGAGTGTATATCAATAAAAAAAATGTATAAAAAATTGTATAACTAGATATATCAATGCATAAAGAATGTAAGAAGACTTTAAGAATATTCATTAGTGTAGAGATCTTATATAAGAAAAGAATTCAGAAAAAAAGTGAAGTCGATTTGACTTATTTCTACCGTTTCGTAAAAAAAAAAAGTGTTTGTTTAATGAATATCCTATCAAAAGATAAGGAACAAAAGAATTGTAAAAAGTATTGGTAAAAAATAAGTATAAGGAATTGTGGATAAAAAAAATGAGTGAAAATGTGTAATGCCTCTAAAGAATAAAAGATTTGTAAATGGACGACTTAATATTTACCTTGCGTCAAATGTGGATTTAACTTAACTAAAATATATATTAGTGTACACGAAACAATATAAAATGTAAGTTGTATTAAAAGTGTATAAAGAATATAAAATAAAGGATGGACTAGTATTTTTGCCTAAACATCAAAAGTGTGAATTTAATTAACGAAACATTTATACCAAGTCAATTTAATCTATTTATGAAAGTATTGACGGCCTAAGTCTTGCCTAGAGCGAATGGCAAATTTTAAGTTAAACAAACAAGGCGACAAGTAAATAAATATATCAACCGGTTTTCCAAAAATAAAGTTTTCACTATACTACGAGTTTATGTTTTGTAAAATTTTAAATAACGCGCGCGAAAGTAAATACAAACAAGGATTCAATGAAGTCTTCGGGTTTCTTCCGAGTGTTGTCTTCGGGATGTGTCTCCGAGTACCTGTATAAACACTTAGAAAAAGTGTTAGTAAGAGAATAAATAACCATCAAATGAATTAAAGAAATAATGAATAAACTTAAAATAAAAACCCGTCTTTTGTACATGGGAGGCCTTGGAAATCGACGAAAATTTCTTCGTCGGCCAAAAATATAACATCTTGCTCAAATCAGTTAAATCTATCACAAAAATAACTACAAACTCAAAATATTATTATACAAAAATTTATATATATCCAACTACGAAGCAACAACAAAATCCTTGAAACGATGGTGACAAATTGACTAATGTGATAAACAAAAATTGCAAAAAGAGTTGTTGAAAGAACAAAAATAAAAGAGTATGTACTGCTACTACTACAATTGATACTCTTCTCCTCTTCCTACGAGAGAGACAAAGAGAGACTATTTCCTTTTCTTTTCTTTTTTTGTTGACCAAAACAGAAGGAAGGCACAAATAAAGCCAAACTGTGTGTGAAAGATCCCTCTTTTATGCCTCTGTATGTGCGTGTTTTATTATGCTAATAAGAATGAGTGTGTATATATGTGTGTGTAAGTAAAAATGTAAACAAAGTGTGTGGAAATATATATATATATATATCTAATGTTAGTGTGTGCAGGTGATTAAAATGCATACAAAATGTGTAAAGAAAAAAAAAGTATATGTGATCATAGAAAAATATGAGACAGTGTGATTGTATGTACATATGTGAATGAAATATTGGAAAGTGTAAAGACTAATATCTACAAGTGTAGAGATAATGTAAAATATGTAGAGAAAAATAAACTACTTATGTTGACAAGTCTTCCTAAAATAATGTAGAGAGAATAAAAACTATAATTATGAGGTAGTGTGCAAGTGGTAGTGTTGGTCGGAGATGGCTGCAAAGCAGTGGGGGTGTGTTGGTGGTACAAAGAGGGTTGGAGTGTTGGTGAGTAGTGGAGAACAGTGGTGGTGTTTGGTTGCTGGCTGTTCGTCGGAGCTGCGACAGTGATGGAGACGGACGACATTTTTGGAGAGAGGGAGACGAAATGGGGGTGTTGAGCATGGTGGGTGGTTTGGTGGCTGCTCCGGTTCACCGGAGCTAGAAGCTCCTCACTGGAGCAGCGAGGAAGATGAAGGGAACTATTTGGTTCGTGGGTGGCTGGTCTTAGCTCATCAGAGCAGTTACGGGAAAGAGGGGAAAGGGAGGAACGGGCTGCTGGTTGGTTGCTCCGTGGTGGAGCTCATCGGAGCTCTAATGGAGTACACCGGAGATGGGCCAGCTCGTCGGCGTGGGTGGTGACGCGACGACGTGGCTGCAGTGAAGGAGAAAAAGATGAGAGAGATGTAGAGAGGAGGAAGGCAAGGAGCAGTGGGTGTTTGGTGTTGTCGTTGATTTCTCCGACATCTTGAATTCGCCGGAAAAGATGATCAGAAGGTGTTGTTGTTGTCAAGAAGATGGAGAGGAAAAGAGATAACCCTTTTAAGGGTTTCTTTAACAGAGAAAAAATTGAAAAATGTATAATAACTTGTGTGCATTCATTTAGCCCCCTCCCTTTTCTTATAATGTAAATAAATACCTTCTTTTGTCCAAAAAATAAAAGAACTCCCCCTCTTGTCCCCTTTACCCCTTTTAACCCGTGTTTAAAAATGTATTAACTAATGGATCAAGAACCCAAACCATCACCTCAAATGTCAACTTTTTAAAAGGTGACGAGACCTTAACTTCATCGAATTTTTGCTCTGCGTTTAAAAATTAATTACTCCGATTTTCTCGACACTAATGGACTGTACTAAAATATAGTTTATTAATATATGTATAAATAATAATGTAAGTATAGAATATATATATATATATATATATATATATATTAATGTATAAGATATAAAAATGTACTGCTATAAATAAAGAGACCATTATTAATTGCACAAAATGGTAGAATTACGCTGTACACGTGCAAAAATAATGATTCTTAAAAATAACAATAAATTGATAAAATTCCTAAAATAAGGATAAACATCAATAAATTGTCGAAAAATGTAAAAATGTGTAAAAAGCTATTTCGTGCTCTTGAACGAATCAGGACCATCCGAAACGTGAATTTTAAGCACGTTGAGCCAAAATTAGGTGTCAACAAACATCATAACGTACCCACTGTAGTGGTATGCACATCTACGTGTCGTACCCGGCGGACTATAGCGTGGCTTGGTGTGATAAAATAGCTACATATATATAAAGCATGCCTGAGAGCGCAAATAAAACGTTACCACTCTATCGGAGTGACGTAAGGTCGGTAACCTCCGATTTCTACTATGGGTTCATTATCATCACTATATCTCACCTTGAAAGAACAATTATCATAAGATGAGATCAACAACAATGAATAAAATCAATAGTCATGGAACAAGCTTAATAATATCATGAGAACATCAAGAACTATAAGCTTTGGTATGTCTAGAAATGGAATCATCATCATCATCATCATTATCATGATCATCATCGGGAACTTTTATCAACAATGTCATAAGAACCTTGAGAATCATGAGCTTCTAGCATTTCAAGGAAATAGGACATTGTGGATATAATGTATGGGTTCACAATAAGGGAATCATGCCTTTAGAAAGAAAGGGTTAGCCTTAACATACGTTTACGTCTCCTTAACTACTTAACGTTCTCTCCCCTCTACCAAGTTCTAAGGTTAAGTCTTGAAAACACTCTTAAGTTCAAACTAGTTTAATTAACGAGCTAGTGGAAGGATTCATAACTTAAACACAACTCCAAAACAAAAATAATAACATCAAAAGTCATAATCAAGGAATTACATTCAAATTAATCTTAAATCCACCCAAAACTCTATAGTTCAAATTCAGCTTTGTTTACTTTTATTCTTTTCCTTTAGTTACTAAACCTTTAAACCAACTTAATAATATAAATAAGATGTAGAACATTTTGATGTGTTTGTGACATGTTGTGAAGAGAAGCAAGAACAATCATCTTCCAGATATTTAACGTATTTCGGGAGCAAGTCGTGGAAATGGAGTGAAAAAGATGTTCAAAGAAAGAAATTTACTTTTTGGCTATAAGTTTTACTTGTTTTGAGCAAAGACCCGAGTTATACGGAGGAACATACGGACCGTAGAATATTCACGGTCCGTAAATGCCATCGTGAATGCTTAACATAATGGATCTTGACATGAAGTGGAAGTCCAGGCAGAAGTACGGACCGTATAATATTTACGGTCCGTAAAACTCACCGTATGTTGGTTCCAGAGGAGTCTTAAAGAGAAGAGGATTTACGGGCAAGTTATACGGACCGTATAATATTTACGGTCCGTAAAAGTGGATCGTACATCTGACAACTGGAGGAGATTTTACGGAAGACTTTCACTGATTCTACGGACCGTATAAAATGTACGGTCCGTACATTGGTCCGTCGAGGGCAATTTTGTCAATCCAATTTTGCACGGCTTTGACTCTTATAAATACCTTATTTTAGGTTTCTTGTACATGTATTCACAACAGAACTCAATTTTATTTTCCTTAGCATTAGCTATTCATAGTTTTGAAGTCTTTTGGAGATTACAAACAATTGCAATTAATTTCTCTTCAATTCCAAGCAATCAATTGTAAGCATTATGATTTCCATTACTTCTTATTGTTCTTTTCCTTCTATGAGTAGCTAATTTCCCTTACTAGGGTTGTGAACCCAATTGATGGGTGTTTGTGATTGGGTTTGTGATTGATATACATATAATGGATTATTAGGGTTTATTTATTCTTCATTCTTCATTCATAATTAATGGTTGCAAACATTGATTAAAGCCATAAACCTTGATTTATTTGGGAAAATAATTAGGGTTGGTAAGAATAAATAACAAGGACTCAAAGCTTTAAACTTTGTTTAATAAATTCACTTAGGAATAAGAAGAATTTACTTGGCATGATTAATCGTTCTTCATAGTTACTTTCTTATATTTGGGAAAATCATAGAAAGAGATAATCTTTATTTATTGGGAAATAGTAGAGATTCATATAGAGATTAAGTGCATTCATATAATGATCCATTAGAAGTATATCAAGATCAATACCCATGATCATACACTCTATCTAACGGGGACACAACCTTAGTTTCTTTTACCATAAATTCACAACCAAAGCAATAGTTAGCAATTAGTCACTAAAAACCCAACTTTTACCAAAATCATCGGATTAAGACATTAGACCTAAACATAGCATCCTACGATTTTAGTAACCTTTTCACACCATATTCCCTGTGGGATTCGACCCCAACCTTGTTGGGTTACTATATTTGACAACGTCCGCGTTATACCATTAATAGGTGTAATTTGAGCGTATCAAATTTTGGCGCCGTTGCCGGGGAATACGGTTTTGAAATTACTAAATAGTGTTTGCTTTATTGAAGTCTTTTGCTTATTCCATCACACCTTGTTTGCTACTATGTGTAAACCAGGTGAACATGAATCAGAATCAGCAAAATCAACGTGCTGGTAACTAGGGGAATCGGTTGAACAATCAGGCGAATGATTCAGATGATGAGAATGTTTTCGCTGATCTTGTTCCAGAGGAGGACTATGCATCTGCTATTGTTCAGCCTCGAGTTGGAGCTGCTACTGTGAAAATTGACTCCTCTCTATACCAGTTGTTGAAGCTTGAGGGATACTTTCGGAACTCTACCGAGAATGACCCTCAACGTCATTTGCAGAATTTTGTGGATGTGTGTGCTAATCACATCCAGAACAACGTTCCACAAGATGCTATTCGGTTGAGGTTATTCAAATATTCCTTAACTGGAGAGGCAAGAACATGGTTTGAGAAGCTGCCCCGAAATTCGATTACTTCATGGGCAGAGATGGTGGCTGCTTTTCTCACAAAATGGTACCCCCCTAGCAAGAAGGCTGAAATTCGTGACAAGATCTATGAATTTAAGCAGCGACCGGGGGAACAACTATATGAAGCCTGGGAGAGATTCAAGGAGTATTTGCAGAAGAGCCCAAATCATGGTTTTTCGGATCACATACTAATGGAGAAGTTCTACCGAGGGCTAGATCCAGTGACGCAGTCAGTTGCTAATAATGCAGCTGATGGTTGTTTCATGAACAAATCTTATCGACGGTGACCAACATACTTAACAAGCCGACGACTCATAATCGGCTTGGCACTCAAACAATGCGATGTGGTACCGTTTGGTAATGCTATGATATAGAATATAGTAAAGGAGAATCAAGATACCCAGCAAACATTGGCAGAACTTGCAACAAATATTTCCTTGCTAACGAAGAAGTTTGATGAATCCCAGATCAAGAAGGTAAATGTTTGTGAGGATGATACAGTTTTACCAAAAGGGATGTACCATACTCAAGATGGTCCGTTCCATGATGGGCCCCCTATGCAGGTTGAAGATGCTAATTATGTTAATAACTCTCAAGGGGGTTACCAAAGACAGAACTACCAAGGTGGTTATCAGAGTCAGAATCAATGGAGACCTCAGCAAGGTCAAGGTGCTTATAACAACTCTGGGAACTACAACAATAATTATGGTGGTGCGAACCAAGGGAGCTACAACAACAGTAACAATTTTGGGAACAAGAGTTCCAATCCTTATATACCACCGAAAGGGCAGTCAACAGAGCAAGGTAGTTCGAAGGTTGAATCAATGCTTGAGAAGATTCTGGCCAATCAGTCTAAGTCTGAGAGGACTTTATCTGGGGCTGACAGAGACAGTGGGTTCCTATACAGCGGCTATTCAGAAGCTCGAATCACAGATGAGGGATATTTCTAGAGAGCAGCACCCTCCTAAAAAGGGAGGACTTCCGAGTGACACTATTCCAAATCCAAAGAATGGGGGAGGCGGTGTAGACCGTGTGTTTGCCATCACTACTAGGAGTGGTAAAATACTCCAAGGGGCTGATAAGAAGGTGGTTGATCTTGAGACAATAGATGAAGAGGATGAGGTGCAGTCTGAAGCACCCATTATTGTTGATGAGAATCTACTGACAAGAAGGTTGCTGATATTCCAGAGCTAGTGAAGGATGCGATAACACGAGCAAGCAAGAGCCGTAAAAGGGGCTCTCCGCCCTTTGACTCAGCTTTTCAAATCTAAACCTCCCTTTCCTCAGAGGTTGGTAAAGAAGAAGGAAGATGCTAAGTTCGAGAAGTTTTATGATCAGTTGAAGCAGTTATCTCTAAATTTTCCCTTCTTGGAAGCTGTCAAGGAGATGCCCGATTTTGCTAAATATTTGAAGGACCTGCTGACCAAGAAGAAAATGGTTCAACATGAAACCGTAAGTTTGACTCACACTGTGAGTTCCATCATCTCAACTACTACTGTTCAGAAAAAGGGAGATCCTGGGGCGTTCACCATTCCTTGTTCTGTTGGGCACCATGATTTTGCTCGTGCTTTGTGTGATAATGGGGCGAGTATTAATTTGATGCCCCTTGCTATATACAAACAATCAGGTTTGGGGATGCCAAGGCCGACTACTATGAGGTTACAAATGGCTGATAGGTCTATCAAAAGACCTGTTGGGGTGGTTGATGATGTACTTGTGCGGGTTGGTGATTTTATGTTGCCCGCTGATTTTGTGATTCTTGACTGTGTTGTTGATCGGGACATTCCTATTATTCTGGGGAGACCTTTCCTTGCTACAGGGAGAGCTCTGATGGATTCGGAGAAAAATGAAATCAAGTTCCGAGTCAACGATGAAGAAGTGACTTTTCAGGCTAGCAAGGGGATGAAGTTACCAAGTGCTTACGAGAGCATTTCGGTAATTGATTCGTTTGATGTTATTGATGAAGCAGTGGAGTTCAAGATGGAAGAAGAAAGTTTGGGTGAAGCTCTAGCTGGTATTCTTGTTAACTTTGATGCTGAGGACATGGAAGGTTATGTGGAGACAGTAAATTCACTTGTTGGGTTGGGATCATATTCCTACCACCCAAAGAAGCTGAATCTTGATCTGGAAAATAGAACAACTCCTCCAGCAAAGCCTTCGATCATTGAGCCACCTAAGTTGGAGCTTAAACAGCTCCCATCACATCTGAAGTATGAGTTCCTTGGTCCGGACAATACATTGCCAGTGATTGTTTCAGCTCTACTGACTGAGGAGCAGATTTTACAGCTTTTGGAGGTGTTGAGGGAGTATAGGCGTGCTATTGGTTGGACCATAGCAGACATTCGAGGTATTCCATCTGGGATCTGTGAGCACAAAATCCAATTGGAGGAAGATAGCAAACCGAGTGTAGAGCATCAGAGGCGACTGAACGAGAATATGCAAGAGGTAGTCAAGAAAGAGATCATCAAATGGTTGGATGCGGGAGTGGTTTACCCAATTGCTGATAGTAAATGGGTGAGCCCAGTCCAATGTGTTCCTAAGAAGGGCGGCATCACTGTGGTGCCAAATGCAAAGAATGAGTTGATCCCAACTAGAACCGTAACCGGATGGAGAGTTTGCATGGACTATCGCAAGCTCAACACAGCCACATGCAAGGACCATTTCCCCATGCCTTTTATTGATCAAATGCTTGATCGGCTAGCGGGGCGTTCCTACTATTGCTTCCTTGATGGTTATTCGGGCTACAATCAGATCAACATTGCTTTGGAAGATCAGGAGAAGACTACTTTTACTTGTCCTTATGGGACGTTTGCATTTAGCCGGATGCCTTTTGGTTTGTGTAATGCACCAGCCACTTTTCAGAGGTGCATGATGTCAATCTTCTCTGACATGGTAGAGGATTTCTTGGAGGTGTTCATGGATGACTTCTCTGTTGTGGGGGATTCATTTGAAGATTGTCTTGGCCATCTGGGTCAAGTGCTGAAAAGATGTGAGGAGACAAATCTCGTGCTAAATTGGGAGAAGTGCCATTTTATGGTGAAGGAAGGGATCGTCCTTGGTCACAAAATCTCTGAAAAGGGAATCGAGGTCGATCAAGCGAAAATTGATGTGATTGCAAAACTTCCACCACCTATCTCAGTCAAAGGTGTCCGAAGTTTCTTGGGACATCTTTGGGTTCTACAGGCGCTTCATCAAAGATTTCTCCAAGATTGCTAACCCAATGTGCAAGCTTCTTGAAAAAGAGGCTAAGTTTGTGTTTGATGATAAGTGCCGAAAGGCGTTTGAGGAGTTAAAAGAGCGTCTCACTACTGCTCCTATTATTGTTGCTCCTGACTGGTCCTTGCCATTTGAACTGATGTGTGATGCTAGTGGTTTTGCAATAGGTGTTGTGCTTGGGCAGAGGCACAATAAAATTATGCACCCGATCTATTATGCAAGCAGAACACTGAATGTTGCCCAGATGAATTACACAGTGACGGAGCAAGAGCTGCTTGCCATTGTGTTTGCTTTTGAGAAATTTCGGGCCTACTTGTTGGGGTCCAAAGTCGTGGTTTACACTGATCATGCAGCCTTGAGATACCTTATGGCAAAGAAGGAAGCAAAGCCGCGACTCGATCGATGGGTGCTATTCTTTGCAAGAGTTTGATTTTGAGGTGAAGGACCGCAAGGGCACTGAAAACCAGGTTGCTGACCATCTCTCTCGGCTTGAAGAGGCTGGGAGACCTTCTGATGAGCTTGACATAGATGATGCTTTTCCGGATGAGAGGGTGTTGGCTGTGTCAATGGAGGTGGCACCGTGGTATGCTGACATTGCCAATTATTTGGTAACAGGCATAGTTCCGAAGATATCAAAGCCTACCAAAAGAAGAAATTCTTGCGGGATGCTCGGAAATACTATTGGGACGAGCCTTATTTGTTCCGAACATGCGCTGACAACATCATTCGGCGTTGTGTTCCGAAAGTGAAGTGATGGCGATTCTAAAGGCGTGCCATGACTCTCCTATTGGGGGTCATCATAGTGGTAACCGGATTGCGGCTAAGGTACTTGAATGCGGTTATTACTGGCCGACCATCTTTCATGATGCTAATTTATTGGTGCGGTCTTGTGATCAATGTCAGAGGCAAGGGAATATAGGCAGAAGGCAAGAGATGCCTATGAATTTTGTTATGGAGGTAGAAGTGTTCGATGTCTGGGGGATTGACTTTATGGGACCCTTTGTGAGTTCGGGTGGCATGAAATACATTTGGTTCTTGTGGATTATGTGTCAAAATGGGTAGAAGCAGTGGCTTTACCTAATAACGAGGCCAAGAGTGTCATGGGGTTCCTCAAGAAGAACATATTTACTCGCTTTGGTACTCCGAGAGCTATAATCAGCGATGGTGGATCCCACTTTTGCAATAGAGCTTTCGCGGGATTGATGGAGAAATATGGTGTAAAACATAGGGTGGCAACACCTTATCATCCTCAGACAAGTGGACAGGTTGAAGTATCCAATAGGGAGATCAAGAGTATTCTAGCAAAAATAGTAAATGCAAATAGAACTGATTGGGCCCGCAAGCTCGATGATGCTCTATGGGCATACCGGACTGCTTTCAAGACTCCGATTGGGACTTCACCCTTCAAGCTTGTGTTCGGAAAAGCTTGTCACTTGCCGGTTGAACTTGAGCACAAGGCTATGTGGGCTTTGAAGAAACTGAATATGGATTGGGAGGAAGCAACCAAGCTCAGGTTGTTTCAACTAAATGAGATGGATGAGTTTCGGTACCAGGCATATGAGAGTGCAGCACTATATAAAGAAAGGATGAAGCAATACCATGACAAGAAGATCTTGAAGCGAGAGTTCTACAAGGGTGATCCTGTATTGTTGTTTAACTCTCGGTTGAAGTTGCTACCTGGTAAGCTTAAATCAAGGTGGTCTGGTCCGTTTGAGGTGGTAGGTGTTTCACCCCATGGAGCGATTGAGTTAAAGTCCGGAGATGGAACTCGGACGTTTAAGGTGAATGGGCAAGAGATTGAAGCACTATCACGGGATGGTTTCGGAGGATAGGATTGTTGATCGATACAGGTTGAAGCACCTCGGAACGAACAATGATCTGGTGCACGCAGATAAGGAGTGAATGGTTACCACCGTCGTGCCGCGACGTTAAATCAAGCGCTTCTTGGGAGGCAACCCAAGTGTAATGTTTATTTTTCTTTTTTTTTTTTTTTTTTTTTTTTTTTTGCAACATATAGGGTAATGTTTGTTTTGGTGCAGGATGCAAAGGATAGACACTGGAGTTGATCTACGCCAGAATCTACGGTCCGTATAAAATGTACGGTCCGTAGATGGAAGCGTAGATTGAAGAAGAAAAACAATGGTTCTCTGTTAATGATCTACGCCAGAATCTACGGTCCGTATAAAATATACGGTCCGTAGATGGAAGCGTAGAACATGAGTCAGGTAAAAGCTCTTTCTGTCCTTGATTTACGCCATAACATACGGACCGTATAATTTATACGGAACGTATGTTTCAGCGTGAACCAAGGATCGTCAGATCAAATTACCGTCGCAGATCTACGGACAGATCTACGGCCCGTGAAATTTATACGGTCGTAGATTTGTCGCGTAAAGGGCCAGGTAAGTTTAAGTGATGATTTCACGGAAAAAAAACGCGTAGGGTATATATAATAAACGCGGTTATTTTTGCTTCAACTTCAAATCTTTTCCAACATCCGTTTCTCTCCCATTCAAATTCAAATTCCCTAAATTCACTCCCTCTAATCCCTCCACTACCAAACCACATCCCTAAAATCACTCCCCACACATAATCACAAACCCCCCACACCACCATATCCACGAAAACCTCCTCACCCACAACAGTTGAAGCAAGAAAGAGGCGTTTTATTTTTATTCCTTTCCTACTAATTTTCTTCAGTGAAGTTACTCATCTCCGTCCCTATCAGGTTTGTTAATGCTCTCATACCCTAGTTATGATCTCATGTGTGCTTCCTAAATACCCTTATGGGTGATTTCTGGGATTTTTATTGTTAGGGGTATAGAACTTGAAATCAGATGGGGCGGGGATTTGGTTGTGTTGCTAAACATTGGACTCATGGGAAACGAGAATTCGAAAATCCCATTGGGTCGGTGGGCATTTCGAGTGTTTATATCTTTAATGGATATAACCATTTGTTATGCCCACCAACTGTCCGATAAAATGCTTGAATGAGAAAAAAGAGTAGATTGGGGTGAAGTCTGAGTAACCCCGACATGATACGAGCAAAATAATAGGGTTCCATGTCTAAGAACAAGTTTTGAATGCATAGGGTCAGGGAGAAGCATGGGTGACTGATTACAGAGAAAAGTATATATACGGATGAATTTACGAACCGTAGAAATTATACGGACCGTAAATTTGTGTCGTATATATACCATGTTCAGTGAATCTCTCTGTTCCTGTTTTACGACATAACTTACGGACCGTATAAATTATACGGACCGTAACTTGTGTCGTAAAACAGTTGCCTCAGTTCCCAAATTTCCTGTCCCAAACTTACGAAGAGTTTTACGGACCGTAAAAATTATACGGACCGTATAACTCCATCGTAGATTCTCCATGATTAAGCATGTCATTCTGTCCCAAATCTACGGTCTGTTTTACGGACCGTATGTTTTTCACGGCCCGTATAAAAAAAAAAAAAAAAAAAAAAACAAACAATTTTTTTTTTTGCATCCTTGTCTACATGTTCATTATTACAGGTACTAATATGTAGTCCACAGGTATGGCTAAAACAAGAGGTCGTGCTCAGGGCACAGGACAGGGCCGAGGGCGAGGCCAAACCCAAGTCCAAACTAGGCTCCGTGATGAAGACCAGGCTCCTGTCGCACGAACCACAAGGCTGCGAAGAGCGGCCCAAACTCCGGCACATCCCCCGTCTGATAAGGGGACCAGCAGTGATGGGGAGCACTCATCAAGCTCTCCTGACTTGCCTAGTCGAGAAGAGGCGACTAATGCACCGGAAGAATCTGATGCTGAAGAGGCGGCACGCCTAAATGAGAACAGAATGAAGGAGCGGTCTGAACATGCTGTTAGGTTCTCGGTCCAAGGCTCGAAAGAAATATATGATAAAGGGCTAGAGCCAAAGGAAGGAGGACAGGGTTTCCGCCGGAACATCTATGAGGAGAGGCGGATCAGTTTCGAAGGGTTGGAACACTTCCCAACCATACAGGCTATCATTGATCACCATGGATGGGGATTCCTTAGCCAGCCACTCGGCACATATGTACCATCTATTGTGAGAGAGTTCTACGCCAACTATGCGGCGGAGATCAACAACAGGTACAGGCCATCCCAACAAGCAAAGACAGTGGTCCGGCTCCAAAAAGTGACTATTAGAGGTGAAAGGATTGATTTCTCCAGCAAGGCCATCAACAGATTCTACTTCGGGGACAACTATGAACCGCCGGCAAACACTGATGAGTTAGACTATAGATTGGCAGGGAACAGGACTGACCAAATGAGAGAAGTACCGTGGGTGGCCTCGGTGATTGCTAGAGGAAATCCAGTTTGGCGCACAAATTCTAGCGCCCCGATAAAAAAGAAAGATCTTTCGGTGGAGGCACAATTCTGGTGGAGTGTCCTAATGCACAGACTACAACCAACTCAGACAGATAATCAGCTCACTATAACCCAGGCGATTGTAGTGGCTTCCATCATGTCCCGGTATGCAGTTGATATAGGGAAATTGATAGCCGATGAGGTTCGAGTGCGGGCAACTCAGCCTGGCCTTTCGTTGGTTTTCCCATGCTTGATTACGGCCCTTTGTTTGAAGCCTGACATCCAGAAGTTTCCTTACTGGGACCATAAGTTAGAGGCAAAGCACATCTACAGTTTGATAAAGAGCAAGGATAAAGAGGTGAAGGATAGATTGGCTGCAGCCCGAGGAGGTGTGACAGCCCCAGAATTTGTGCCATATGAGTCTGATCAGAATGAGGATGAGGGCACGACATTAGAGGAGACCACTGAGGGTTTTGAGACTGCTGCCACGACAGTACCAGCTCCTACAGCGGTTCCGGAGTCATCGTCGGGCCCCACCTCTTCCGCAGCCCCTGGGGTTGCTACTGAGCCGGTTCCCACGACTGCACCACCTGCTACAAGAGTCACTTCCACCTCTACAACACTTCCTGGGGGTATAATGATTCCATTTAACAGACAAAACTTCCATGACTCATATGTAAAGGCGGACAGAGCCGATCGACAGATCACTAGCCTATTGGGGGAGTTGGAGGAAGTTATAGCACGGGCAGTTCGGAAGGAGATGGAGATGGAGTCCCTTACCCAGTCTCACCGTCAAATTCACTCCAGAATTGATGGTGTTGAGAGGCGAGTACTGGAGTTGGAGAAGGTATCGTCTTCAGCAGACCTGAACGCAGTGAAGAAAGAGATTACTCAGCTGAAGGACGACATCCTTGCGATTCAGGTAAAGGAGGGGGGAATGTTTGAGAATCCCCCTCAATCAGCTATGCCGATTGACTTGGCATCTTTGGTGCCAGTGGTGCGATTGTCTAGGGAGGAGCCCTCGGCCCAAGATAGAGGCAAAAGGCCGAGATCAGAGGAAGATGATGAAGAGGTCGACATAGTGGAGTTAGAAGAGCGCCAGCTGAGGCATGCCACGCGGCAATCTTTGGTTGATTTCCACTACACAGGGGCATCGAGCAGTGTGGATCCCCTTGTTGAGCAGACGGTACCCAGCATTGAGGTACCAGAGGAGGCCGGGACTTCTGTTCCACCAGCGGACCCACTTTCGCAGACTCAGACCGAGCCTCCCAGCAGCATAGTTGACCCAGCACCCACTGAGACTGGTGCAGTGGAGGCTCAGCAGGAGGAGCATCGCACATAGTGTGCCTCAGGTAGTCCTATCCCTTGTCTTGTTTATGCTTACGCTGATGCACTGAGGGCAGTGCATGATTCTTTAGTTGGGGGTGGGACTATTTGATAGTAGTATAGTGTAAATATGTGTTTAGGAACCCCCTCGGCTTTTCTTTGCCAGAGTTCTTTTCCTGAGGGGGGTTTTATTTTGTTGAAACTGGCATGTTTAGGATGTTGCTTAGGTTGAGTAGAGTAATTTTGACTTATTTGGTGTTACTCTGTAACTGATGGCATGTGTTATGATTTGTTGGAAAATTTTGGAACCCCTCGAAAAATTTGAAAAATGCATACTGAAGACAGTTATTGGTTGACATGATTGATTCTTTATATGACATTATGATTATTGGGGTATTGTGTGTGATGAATGACTACGTAGGAGGTCACAAGTGTAAAAATAATTGTCCTTATGCCAATGTGTGTGTGAGTTGTTAGTTTGGTTCTGTTTATGCATGTATAATCTAGAACTTGCCCGGTTGGTCTTGTTTGAAATCCGAAAATTAGTTTGGTTGTGAAATGATCTTAGGCTTTCCTTGTGTAAATAGTCACTTTGCCTAAATAAGCCTTACCAAAAGTTAAAAGTATCCCTAGTTTCCCTTTTTGAGCCTGTTGACCTTTTTCTTGGCTAGCCAATTATGAAACCGTACCCTTTGTGCAATAAATCCATCTTCGCACCCGTTCCCTCCTTGATGCTACTAGATAGATGAGGCAAAATGCCTAAGTTGGGGGTGAATTAAATGTGAAGTAGATGTTAAAAACATAAGTTGGGGGTGGTGGAGTTTGCTAGTGGAGATTCGATGTGGTAGTTGCATATATATATATATATATAATAAAATAAAAAAAAAAAAAAAGAGAAAAATCAGAAAATTGTAACACAAAAAGATTTGTGAGTTGGTTAGGAATAAAATCACATCGAGGTCGAAAACTTGAAAGGAAATAAAGGGGTTGGAAAGAAAAGAGGTGAATTAAGGTGAAGAGATGTTGTAGTGTTCAAGGAGGGTGAGTCACTAATATCCAAAAAGTATCCTACCCGTCCCTAAGCCTACATTACAAGCCAAAACAAGCCCTAATGTGATCACAACCGAACGAGCCTAGGATGAAAACATAGAAAATAAGGGCAAGCCTATGGTATTTGCATGTGTAGATATGAAGTTCTTTGTGAGTGTGAGTGTTTTTCTCTTCTCTTTCGTCTTCGTCCCCTTTCTTGTTGTATATATGTGTGTTGGGACATTCTTTGGTCTATGTGAGGGCATAAGGATGAAAATTGGGCAAAATAAAGTGACCGCCTAAAGTAGCGTTTGTGTGCATCATAATATATTCGATAATGTAATGTCATGCATTGAAGCTTCATTGTTAGTCATAACATTCTCGGGTTGTGCATATGGGTTAAAATAGAAAAATGGGGTGGTCTTTGAAAGAAAAACGTGCATGCCCGGAGTTCAGAGTCAAAACCAATGTAGACATCAGTACTCTGCGATATCTAAGTGGTAGATCGAGTCATTGTGTTGTGCGACTTGCTTGAGGACAAGCAAAGACTTTAAGTTGGGGGTGTTGATGTGCCGTGAAATTATGGCACATTCGATACTTTTTGGCTATAAGTTTTACTTGTTTTTGAGCAAGTCTTGGTCTTTTTGATGTGTTTGTGACATGTTGCAGATATTTAACGTATTTCGGGAGCAAGTCGTGGAAATGGAGTGAAAAAGATGTTCAAAGAAAGAAATTAACTGAAGCCTGAGTTATACGGAGGAACATACGGACCGTAGAATATTCACGGTCCGTAAATGCCATCGTGAATGCTTAACAGAATGGGTCTTGACATGAAGTGGAAGTCCGAGCAGAAGTACGGACCGTATAATATTTACGGTCCGTAAAACTCACCGTATGTTGGTTCCAGAGGAGTCTTAAAGAGAAGAGGATTTACGGGCAAGTTATACGGACCGTATAATATTTACGGTCCGTAAAAGTGGATCGTACATCTGACAACTGGAGGAGATTTTACGGAAGACTTTCACTGATTCTACGGACCGTATAAAATGTACGGTCCGTACATTGGTCCGTCGAGGGCAATTTTGTCAATCCAATTTTGCACGGCTTTGACTCTTATAAATACCTTATTTTAGGTTTCTTGTAGGGATATTCACAACAGAACTCAGTTTTATTTTCCTTAGCATTAGCTATTCATAGTTTTGAAGTCTTTTGGAGATTACAAACAATTGCAATTAATTTCTCTTCAATTCCAAGCAATCAATTGTAAGCATTATGATTTCCATTACTTCTTATTGTTGTTCTTCTTCTTCTATGAGTAGCTAATTTCCCTTACTAGGGTTGTGAACCCAATTGATGGGTGTCTTGTGATTGGGTTTGTGATTGATATACATATAATGGATTATTAGGGTTTATTTATTCTTCATTCTTCATTCATAATTAATGGTTGCAAACATTGATTAAAGCCATAAACCTTGATTTATTTGGGAAAATAATTAGGGTTGGTAAGAATAAATAACAAGGACTCAAAGCTTTAAACTTTGTTTAATAAATTCACTTAGGAATAAGAAGAATTTACTTGGCATGATTAATCGTTCTTCATAGTTACTTTCTTATATTTGGGAAAATCATAGAAAGAGATAATCTTTATTTATTGGGAAATAGTAGAGATTCATATAGAGATTAAGTGCATTCATATAATGATCCATTAGAAGTATATCAAGATCAATACCCATGATCATACACTCTATCTAACGGGGACACAACCTTAGTTTCTTTTACCATAAATTCACAACCAAAGCAATAGTTAGCAATTAGTCACTAAAAACCCAACTTTTACCAAAATCATCGGATTAAGACATTAGACCTAAACATAGGGATAACCTTGTAAGGCCCAATATACCGAGGACTAAGCATACCCTTTTTACCAAATCTCATGACGCCTTCATTGGCGACACCTTCAAGATATATATATATATATATATATATATATATATATATATATATATATATCATAAGAACTGTCGACTTTGGGCTATTAATAATCGGTCCTGAATAAGCTTGAACTTCTCCACTGCTTGCTGGATCAAATTAGGCCCTACTAACTTTGTCTCCCCTACTGCGAACCATCCAATTGGTGATCTACACTTTTGCCCGTAAAAAGCCTCATACGGGGCCATCTAGATACTAGAATGATAACTATTGTTATAGCCAAACTCAATAAGTAGCAAATGATCTTCCCAGCTGCCTCCGAAGTCTAATACACATGACCTTAACATATCTTCGAGGGTCTGAATAGTACGCTCAGCTTATCCGTCAGTCTGGGGGTGAAATGCTGTGCCGAGACTCACCTAAGCCCCTAAACCATTTTGGAAAGACTTCCAGAAATTAGCTGTAAACTGTGCGCCTCTATCTGATTGATATAAATCTTTGCATAATCTTCAGCTGAGTACATAGTTCTGACAGGTAGAAAATGAGCTGATTTCGTAAGTCTATCCACAACTACCCATATAGAATCATACTTACACTGAGAACGAGGAAAGCCTATAATGAATTCGATATTAATTACTTCCCATTTTCAAGTCGGAATTTCCACAGCTTGCAACAATCCCCCAGGCTTCTGATGCTCGATCTTTACTTGCTGACAATTTGGACATCGAGCTACGAACTCTACTGTCTTTCTTCATTTCGTCCCACTAATAAATTGACTTAATATCATAATACATCTTTGTCACTCCCGGATGAACAAAATAACGGGAACAATGGGTTTCCCCCAAAATCTGGCGAAGTAACGCTGCAATATCAGGAACACATAATCTGCCTCGATATCTGAGAACTCCATCTACAGAAATCTCAAGTGGTGACTTTTTCTTCTGAGGAAGTGTGTCTCTATAATGAATTAATGTGGGATCCTTATATTGGCACTCTTTAACCTCCACTACTGAAGACGAAACAACTAAATTCTGGATAGTAACTCCCGTATTGCCCGAGTCCATTAATCGAACTCCCAAACTAGCTAACTGTTGAAGCTCACGAGCTAACTCCCTCTTCTCCAGTTGGGCATCACATCAGCTACCCATGGATCTACGACTGAGAGCTAACATCATAATCTTTCAATAGTTCTAACCATCGCCTTTGCCACAAATTTAACTCCTTCTGCTTGAAAATATACTGGAGGCTATTATGGTCTATATAAACATCAACATGAACGCCATACAAATAATGTCTCCACACCTTCAATGCATGAATTACCGCAGCTAACTCTAGATCATGGGTTGGATAATTTTGCTCATGTTTCCGCAACTGTCTTGAAGCATAAGCAATAACCTTATCGTGCTGCATCAATACACAGCCTAGTCTAATACCTGAAGTATCACAATAAATAACATAGCCCTCTGATCCTTTTGAAAGTGTCAGAACCGGGGCTGAGGTCAATCTATTCGTTAGCTCCTGAAAACTGTGCTCACAAGCATCTGTCCACTGAAATTTAGCTGATTTCTGAGTCAGCTTCGTCAGTGGTGCAGAAATAGAAGAAAATCCTTCAACAAATCTTCTGTAATAACCTGCCAGACCCAAAAAACTACAAACTTCAGTAGGTGTTGTAGGCCTTGGCCAAGTCTTCACAGGTTTAATCTTCTGGGTATCTACCCGAATACTAGCAGCTAAAGTAATGTATCCTAGAAAAGTCACAGAATTCAACCAAAACTCGTATTTAGAAAACTTTGCATATAACTTCCGGGCCAGAAGAACCCTAAGAAGAGTACGTAAATGATCCGCATGCTCTGCCCCAGATCGAGAATATACCAGGATGTCATCGATGAACACGATCACAAAAGAATCCAAGAAAGTCCTGAATATACTATTTATTAAATCCATGAATACCGCCGGTGCATTAGTCAACCCGAACGATATTACTCGAAACCCGAAATGACCATATCTAGTTTTGAAGGCTGTCTTCGGAATGTCTTTCTCTCTAACTCTCACCTGGTGATACCTGGATCTGAAATCTATTTTTGAGAACCATTTGGCACCCTGTAGCTGATCAAATAAATCATCAATTTTTGGAAGCGAATACTTGTTCGTGATCGTCACATTATTCAGCTGTCTGTAATCAATACACATTCGCAAGGAGCCATCTTTCTTTCTTACAAATAACACAGGTGCTCCCCACGGCGACGAACTAGGCCTCATAAAACCTTTCTCAAGCAAATCCTTCAGTTGCTCCTTCAACTCTTTCAACTCTGCAGGAGTCATTCTATAAGGAGGAATAGATATTAGTTTAGTATCTGGTAACACATCAATGGTGAAATCAATCTCCCATTCTAGAGGAATGCCTGGAAGCTCGTCCGGGAATACATCAAAAAACTCATTCACTATTGGAACAGACTGAATAGTCGCCGACTTTGCTTCTGTATCTTGGACCCGGACTAAATGATAAATACAAGCTTTAGCAATCATCTTCCTTACCTTGATATAGGAAATAAACCTACCTCTCGGAGACGCTATGTTACCCTTCCACTCTAAAACTGGCTCTCCCAGAAACTGGAAACGAACCATTTTCGTTCTGCAGTCAACATTGGCATAACAAGAAGCCAGCCAGTCCATACCCATAATAACATCAAAGTCTACCATATTTAACTCAATTAAGTCTGCCATAGTATGATGATCACAGACTATAACTACACAATTCCTATACACCCGTCTAGCTATCACTGGATCACCAACGGGTGTAGATACTTCAAAAGGTTTAATTGACTCAGATTTCACCCCAAATTGACAAGGAGTATAAGGAGTAACATATGACAATGTAGAACCTGGATCAATCAATGCATACACATCATGAGAAGATACTGATAATATACCTATAAATACATCAGGTGAAGACTCGAGATCCTGTAGCCCAGCTAGTGCGTAGATGCGATTTTGAGTATTGCTCGAACTGGATGCTCCCCCTCTGCCTCTACCACGGCTTGCTGGTGTCTGTGAACTCTCCCCTTAAAGGGCGTACCGATGATGAAGAACTAGCTGCGGACCCTGTGTGCTGAACCGTACCTTTACCACCTCTTGAAGAATAGTCACGCATCATAAAGCCTGGCTGACCCCAGGCATAACAAGCATCCGTACCTAATCGGCACTGCCCGGTATGCAACTTACCATACTGAGTGCATCGTGGAAAGGGTAGTCTTATCTAGCCGGAATTACCTCTATATTGAAAACCCAAAGCTCGAAACTCTGACCTGGTCTAGAATAAATAGGGCAATCAAATCTCTTTCCTGCAAATCGCGGAGGTGTACTAGCTGCTGCATGACCTCAGTACCTGGAATACTGCGGCCTCTGACCCCCTCTGAACTCACTAACAGCACCTGAGGATTTGACCCTTTTACTATAGCCCCTATCATACTCACGCTCACTCCTCCGCTGCTGTTGTCATTCCTCAAGATTCTGGGCATGAGCCTGAATAGGAGAAATATCCATACCTTCCTGAAGTGAGGCCATCAAGTAATTATCAATCAAATGGGGTCCCAATCCATTCACAAATCGATGAACGCGATCTCCTATATCATCTACCATAGCGGGAGCATACCTAACCAAAGAATTAAAATAAAGGTTATACTCCCGAGCACTCATGTTTTCCTGTCTGAAGTTCAGGAACCTATCAGCTCTGGCCCATTGAACCTCTGGCAGTAAATAGTATTGGAGAAAGCATCCACAAACTCTTGCCATACCGATGGAGGTGCATTTACCCCTCTAGAAAATATCCAAGTACTATACCAATGAACAGCCACATCTTGCAATCTATAAGAGGCCAACTCTATCGACTCAACATCTGAGGCATGCATTACCCGCAATGTCCTCAACATCTCATATACGAAGTTCTGTGGGTCCTCATCTGGTTTTGACACAAAGAATTCTAGAGTGTCCAAACTAACGAAATCACAGACTCTGGCACTAGCAGCTCTATCACCATGACCTATATCTTGCCGCTGAGCTTAAGCGGCTACTAACTGGGTCAAGAATCGAACGGCCTCCTCATCTCCCGGCTTCGAGGCATCCGTGAAGGCCGGGGGAGGGGCCGGAGCCGAGGCTCATCCATGCCCTCCGAGCCGGAGGTGAGCAGGACCGAGATGGAACCTTATTCTGGGACTTACCCTCATCTACCTCTGTAGGCGGTGCCCGTTCAGTCCTTCTACCTACCCATGACTTTCCCTTCTGGGATGCTGTAGCTTTTTTCTTCACAGGTATAGCTGAAATCATAACATATGGTCAGGAAAGAAGAGTCCTTATAACATGGCTCTATCGCACAATCTAAGATGAAAAAGGAAGGTCAATCATTCCTAAATGCCCCGCAGGCTCCTGTTCATAGGTGTGGTGCGCTTCACACCCATAAATAAGACCCTACTGGACACGGCTCGTAGACACATCCTAGAACGAACTGCTCTGATACCACTTTTGTCACGACCCAATCGGAAGGCCATGACGGGCACCCGGAGCTAACCTACCGAGCACCTCTTAACATACTTCTCATAATCATATTTAGGTGAGCCACATGGCTAACTCGTAATTAACCCAAAATGAAGAGACACAAGTTCCATCGAATATATGCACGTCTATATAAACATTATCAACTATGCCCATATCTACAAGCTGACAACGCTGCCAAAATGATATACAAAAATATGAACCGGTAATGTTATGGAGCATGTAACTATATACATCTGTCTACGAGCCTCTAAAAGGAGTTCATAACATCATAAAGACGGGACAAGACCTGGCCGTGCCCAAATACGTACACCCCAAATACGTACACAAAATAATAATACCACTAGACTGCAGCTCCGAAGCAAATGGAGCACTCCTGTGCAATCGCTGATGAAGCACCTAGGGATCTGGTCCATCTCCCCATCTACCTGCGGGCATGAACGGAACGTCCACAACCAAAAAGACATCAGTACAAATAATGTACTGAGTATGTAAGGCATGAATAAGGACATAATAAAGATACGGAAAGTAACATGAGAAGAGAGATAACATGTACATCTGGATGCCTCTCAAGGCGGACGTCATGCATGCTTAGCTTTAAAAAAAAAAAAAAAATATTTTTCATACATACATACATACACACATATATATATATATATATATATATATATATATATATATATATATATATATATATATATATATATATATATATATATATATATATATATATATTTGTATGCGTACATGCGGCCCGATCCGTATATCATATCATCCCGCATCCCGAGCATTCCGTGTCCGGGGCATCCTGCGTCCGGGGTAACATCATAACGTACCCACTGCAGTGGTGTGTACATCTACGTGTCGTACCCGACCGACTATAGCGCGGCTTGGTGTGAGAAAATAGCTACATATATATAAAGCATGCATGAGAGCCCAACTAAAACGTTACCACTCTATCAGAGTGACGTAAGGTCGGTAACCTCTGAATTCTATTATGGGTTCATCATCATCGCTATATCTCACCTTGAAAGAACAATTATCATAAGATGAGATCAACAACAATGAATAAAATCAATAGTCATGGAACAAGCTCAATAATATCATGAGAACATCAAGAACTATAAGCTTTGGTATGTCTAGAAATAGAATCATCATTATCATCATCATCATAGGGAACTTTTATCAACAATGTCATAAGAACCTTGAGAATCATGAGTTTCTAGCATTTCTAGGAAATAGGACATTATGGATATCATGTATAGGTTCACAATAAGGGAATCATGCCTTAAGAAAGAAAGGGTTAGCCTTAACATACCTTTATGTCTCCTTAACTACTTAATGTTCTCCTCCCAAGCTCGCAAATCTACATTCAAAAGGATTCATACTACGGTTAAGTCTTGAAAACACTCTTAAGTTCAAACTAGTGTAATTAACGAGCTAGCGAAATTTGGGCAGCATTTCCCCTATTTTATTAACTTTCACCAAACTCCAACACAACTCCTAAACAACAATAATAACATCAAAAATATCATAATCAAGGAATTACATTTAAATTAATCTTAAATCCACCCAAAAACACCTTTCAAATTTATCTTATAGTCATCATCTTCAATTCAAAGCTTTATGACTCCTCCACTTTGATTCTTTTCCTTTCGAAGAGTTACTAAACCTTTAAACCAACCCAATCATATAAATAAGATGGAGAACATACCTTATAATAAAATAACTTCACCTCACTCAACTTCTCCCAAGATCAAGTTCATCACAACATTGAAGAGAAGCAAGACAATCATCTTCCATGGATTATCTCAAGGTTTTGATGTTTGATCTTCTCTCTTGATGGTATGAAAGGTTTTGGAGTATTGTGTAACCTTAAAGAACTCTCAAGAATTCTCTAATAATGTGGGGAAATAAGTGTGGTAGGTGGATATGAAAATGGGATCTTTTGGGACTTAAAAAGGCTTTAAAATCGCCCGCCGGCTTCAAATTGCGATGGAGATGCGACTCAGCATACTGTGTATGCGGCCGCATCTCCCTCCTTTCCTTGGGTGGGATGTTGGGCAATGAGTCCAGCCAATTTGGTGAGTTTGCGGCCAGTTTGCTGCACAGAAAACTCAGTTTGCGACAGCATACTGGTCCACAAACTCCGATTTTCGCAAAAATGCATTCTTTTCGATTCGTTTGACCTCTAATCCTTATGGAACCTTGTTGGCACTTGTATAAAACCTCATTAAACATCTAAGGGCCCTATAACTCCCCCTCAAGGTAATTCTAAGCAATGTATAACTCAAATAACACAAAATCTTACCAAAACATCACTCAAGTTTCCAATCCCTCAACGAACTTACTTCTACCCATTCATTTAACTCCGAATCCTTAAGGTACACACTTAAAATTATTAGATATCCTCCTTAAAATTTTAAGGGCTTCATGTCCACTTTAGGGTTGTGTTAGTTTACTCATAATGCAAACGACACATGAAATTTCCAAAATGTAACAGATGTCACCGAAGGAGACGATGACAAGGCCCTTATGGGCCCCACGGAGTATCTTTTGCCTTCCTCTGCTTTTATTTTTTTCATATGCATTGAGGGCACTGCATGAAATTAAGTGTGGAGTGGGAGGCATGTCTTAAGATAGGATGCCTATGCCGTAGGATTTTTTTTTTCTTACTTCTAGGATTAGGATCTCTAATAATTTGTTTTTAGTTTAGTAGTTAAAAAAAAAATTGAAAAAGCCAATAAGATTTTTCTTTCTAGTTTTTTCTTTTAGACCCTCAGTAGTGGCATAAGGCATCTAGGTAGTTTTCTTTTGTTTGTCGTAGGTAGGGAATTCAAGCTTGTATGACCATTCAAATGCTAGGTGCTCGGGTTAGGTGAAATATCGACACTATGAGTGATTCTTGATGTTGATTTTGAAAGCATGCCTTAAAAACAAATGTCCTCTCTTGAAACACTTAAATGTTTATTTTGCTTGATTCATGTGTGATCCACTTGGTGTAAATTGTATGGTGGTTCTTGATTTGAGGGACCACGTGGATCCTTCTTGCGTTGATTATGTGTCATGTGTGTGTAAAGAAATTCTTGTACGCTCCATGCTTTGTATTGACTTCTAGAACTTGCCCTGTGTGTTGTAAAACGAAATAAAGTGTGTTGTATCCGGAAAGTGATAAAGACATTTCTTTGCTAGCCTATATTTTGACGCATCTTACCGACCTGTACATGATATTCTAGTCAGCTCTGTTGAGCCTTTAGCTTTTTCTTTGATAATAGTCGATAATCCCATACCCTTTTTGTTCTAATTGGCCTTAATTTGATCATTTTTACTCCTTGAGCACTTTAACTGATAATTTGACGTAATGGGAGTTGAGATTTGGTCGAAAGGGGGAGAGTGTTGATTGAAATTGGAGTGAAATCTATGGGTGCACCTAATCGTTGAAAAGAAAAAAAAAATCTGCTTGTTAGTTGGGAATTGAAAAAAAAAAAAAAAAAAAGAGAGAAATAGTTAATTATTATAGAATAAAATTTTTCCGTCTAATGATAACGTCCAAATTCACTCTTCAAAGAGAAAGTATACACGGTCGTTGCAATATAATTTACCCAACTATGGGTCGGGGTCGAATCCACAGGGAACAATATAAAGGCGATTTAAACAAGTAAGGAATTATCACCAAATAAGCTAAGCCAAACACTTTTTCTATATTTGATTTTAGGTTTAACAACTAACAAAGATAAAACTAACTAGAAAGCGGGTAAAATGATCAATGGCCACAAGTATGGATACAAAGGGAATTACGCTCAAGTAACGATCCAATGTATTTCACGATTTTACAACTAAGAGTGAGTTTATGCTAATTAGATAATGATCTCTAAAATCTCATCAAAAGTCTCTCGACCAAATCAATAAATTTCACTCTAAGCTTTCTCAAGACTTAGAGTGTGATATTAAGCACAGTCAATATAATCTCAAATCACTTTCCTATCTCTAGCTCAAGTTATTAGATGGGTTTAAAAGCCCCAAATTCTTGTTAATTAATCTTTCTCAACTTCAATCTTCCTCTCTCGAGCTCAAATCGAAGTAAATGGGTGGGTCTTAGGGTTAGCTAATCCCTTAAGAAACATTAAAGAACAAAATTAATTAAAACAACATTAACTCACTTTATTAGCAATAAAAATCATTCAATACATAAGCAAAATAAGAGTTTCATCCAAACTTTAATCATAGAATATTTCTATAAACAAGATTCAAGTAATGGAATGGAGTACTACACACTTAGATATTCAATATATAACAAGGAATTGAAGAAATGAGTAAAAGAGTAAGAAATTTCTCATCTAAGTCTTCAATTCTTCTCTTCCAAAGTGTGAATTGATAAAACCCAGTCTCCAAAACTTGTGTTGAAAATGGCCAAAGATGATGATATTTTCCTTCAAGTGTTGCTTTTATAGTTCCCAAAAATTCCCAAATAAAAAGTGACGAAAATGGCTTGACATTTCAGATTTTCAGATCTGTCCATTCTTTGCAAATTTATCCACTTTTCTTGTTTTCTTCAATTTGACCTCTTTTGACTTGTTTTTCACTTGATTTCTTTCTGATCACTTCTCAATCACGTAAAACAAATAAAATGGAAGTAAACGATATTAAATGTGATGATCGGCCAAAAATGCATATATTTAGCCATTGTTGCCTCACATTCTAGTATTTTTAATCGTCTTTTGAGTATTAACTATAATAAATTGTGCTTAATATTTATTTTTTTTTATGTAGAAATAAAACCGTGTGAAGATGAAGATATTTGGATGAATTAAAAGTGTTGAAATTGAGGAAGGAGCACACTTCATATTTGGAATTGGAAAAGGAGTGTCACGCACAAATACTAACGTTGAAGTCTTGCAATGATTGGACAATTAGTGTCATAATGATTAGCTGGTGAAGGCTTCTAATGGAATACCTAGCAGCAAAAGGGACGTTTGTCTTTGTGGAACCAAGTGAAGTAAAACAATTAACTTGAAGATGCAGCAACTAAGCAAGGGAATGAAAAATTAAGACATTTTGTCTACGTGGCAATCATCAATTAAAAACAAGTGCACGTCAATTGAAGCAGCCAGGGACATAAATAAAATTCAGGGACGCTATACAAAAGCTTCGGTCCATACAGTGTATATTCCGAGACTTTTTTGGACTAGATTATTTTGTGTGGGCTCCTACAACTATAAATATTTCATAAGTCACAATTTTTATATAACTTTGGATAGCTTGAAATCCTTAGTTCAAAACTTTTGACCTAGAGAGAGCTTGGAGCCACCGTGGAGGCCGTAGTTACAGGATTTTACGTTCTCTTCTCTGTAATACTTATTTTGACATTTTATTCGGATGATTTGTTGTTTTTCTTCCATGTCTATGTGGAGCTAAACTCCTTAGTTCTAGGGCTTTGGCTCAAATATGAAAGTTGACGTTTGATTATCATTTTTATCTATTAAATTTCCATATTTTTGGGTTGCTTATTTATTCTTGTGCTTAATTGTTTAATTACTTGATCACTAATTGAACACTATCTATGGTGTGTGAATTAGACTTGAGAGAGGGAATTCACGTACGTAATAAGAATAAATAGAGTTTGTTCGATATTATCATTTTGCTACTGAGGCTAGAGATATACCCTTTAGCCCTACTTAGCTGAATACGGAAAAATAAATGTGTTCTTGTTACCTCTGATGACTATAGAGATATAGGCATCATAGTAGCATCTACAGGCTTGTGAGTAAGTCGAGAGAATATCATAAAGTTACAATTAACCCGTCAACTAGTAATCCATGAGTAGAACGATTTGAAGACTCAACTAGATTGTTAGTGGTCATAGCCCTAGATCTATCTCTTCTCCGATAAAAATCCGCTCTTTTCTTGGTTGAAGTTCATTATTTGTTTTATTTTATTTTTAGTTAGTTAATAATTATATCTTGAGATTTTACTTCTTGTGTAGATAATTAACATTAGTTAATTTAGTTGACGGTTAATCATAAGTCTCTATGGGTACGATATCTGGACTTTACATCCTATATTACTTGTACGACCGCGTATACTTGCGTGTCCGTTTGGGAGCAACAAATTTTTGGCGCCATTGCCGGGGACTTAGAAATTAATTTTTTATCTAGATTAGATATTTCTTTTATCTATTCAAGTTTTATTTTTATTTTTTTTGTTTAATATTCTGGTATTCTTCTTGACATGGCATCTTGGAATGAAAATTTATTGAATGTTGGGTATTCATGTTTTAATGATTTTTGTGCACTTTGTGGAGGACCCCACTTATGGAAAAATTGTTCTAAAATTTGAATCATACGGTGTGTGTTATGTGACCCTTCTAAATCCTATGATTGGAACTTTTGTATATGGTGTGGTGGTCAGTGGAATGAGTGTCCTAACTGTTGTTCTAGTCTCTCAAGTGATTTTCACAAAGTGGGTGTTGTAGGTGATACTTGGCTATTGGTTCGAGCTCACCGATCAGAGGTATGGGACGATTATCTTGATGAAATTACAGGTGACATGGCATACTTCATGGAAGAAAGAACAAAGCTCAGACAAGAGATAGACCAATTTGGCTCAGATATTCATGACCTGCAGGTTCAATTGAATAAAAAGGTTGAAGCATCTGATGCCCAATTACATATTATCTTGGATAGTGGCCAGCATGTAGAGCAAATAGAAGAATTCCAACATTCGATCATATCTTTGTTGATGATGTCAATGTTGAGGAAGTGTACAAAAGTGAGGATGTCAAAAAATAATGCAGTTTTAGAGTTAGGGCGTGTTGGTCCTCAGTCTAAACATTTTTCTACATTATGTTTGGTTGGCGACATGGAAATCGAGCCTTCCAAGCCTTTAAGGGAGTGTATAGATGAGGAACAAGGCCCCTACATCCTGAAATTTGCCACATCTAAAAGATAAAATGATATTCCTCACTTACGAGCCAAAAAGTGCAAAATGCAACACCTATTGCTTGGTTCCTATATTTTCACACCACCGCCCTAGAAGCGTGATAGAAAATTTGATGCAAAATTAGGGGTGAAATTCATAAGTTCGAGGTGGAGGAAAAAGTTGATTCACGTCGTGCCGCGACTTTGAATCAAGCGCTTGTTGGGAGGCAACCCAACTTGTATTTTATTTTTATGGTGTTGTGTTTTGTTTAGTTTTTATTTTGCAGATTAGGGGAAGTCTGAGTACCCGAAGTTGAAAGCTGAGGAGAAAGTGTGGGCTTAAGTGTAGGATCGTCCCGACCCTTAATGTTGAGGATTATGCTGCTAGCTAGGCCCTAGAGGGTCTCAGGGAGTATTTCTCACCCTTGTTTTAATTTTTCTCTACTATACATGCATCGGGGACAATGCATATTTTAAAGTGTGGGGTGGGTACTTTCAATTTTTGAAGTCAAGGATGATTATGCCGTAGGATTTTTATTTCTTATTTCTTAGCCTTATATATTAAAAAAGACAGAAAACTAATAAAAATTCAAAAAGATTTTTTTTTCTTAGTTCGTTCTTTTATTTTTCTTTTATAGCTTCTTTTTCTCTTTTAGTGCCATAGATCATCCACCCCTTGGGTTTTCTTATGGCCTTGGTTCTTTCTCGGGGGGGGGGGGGGGTGCCTTTGAACCAGCTAATTTTTTTTTTTTTTTTTTTAGGAGTAGTAAAGGATAGAGAAGAAATACCCTTTTTAATTTGTTTGATACTAGCATATTTGGGTCTGAGCTTGAGTAGTACTTTCTTGTGAGTGCTTGAGTAATGAAAAACATAGCAAACTTTCTGACACCTACGCTCATGGTTGTGACTCTATATATAGCTTATTCTTATTTTATAGTTCATCATGATCCTATCTGTCCTAGAGTAGAATTGATCCATCTTGATTGAGACTTGTGCCATGTGTGGTGAGGATTTCTTGCATTTATTCTATATTTTGCATCTTAGTCTAGAACTTGCCCTGCATGTTATTGAAGCGAAATAAAAAGTGTTGCTCTATTTAGAAGATGATATAGGCTTTCTTTGATATGTCTTGTGAATTTTAGCCTTTTCAGAAATTGTTACCACTAGTTAGCCCTTTGAGCCTGTAGCCTTTCGTATGTTAGCCGTATTTTTGCCTTGACCCTTTTGTTTGAATCCCTAGTTTTTGTACCCTGGTTCCTTAAGCATTGTAGCTTAGACTGTGATATAATTGATAAATGTGAAGAAAAGGGATGGTCGAGTGAAAAATGGTGACCAATGATAGCTGTAAAGTGATGAAAAGGCCCTCTTAGAAAGAATGTGACATAAAAAAAAGAAGAATGAAAAAATTATTGCTTGGAAGAAAAAATGATTGAAGCGTTCTTGATATGATGAGAATTACTAGTGAAAATATGTGATGAAGAGAGGGCTGAAAAATAAAGTTAAGAGATGAAAATAATGGGTGATGAAGTCTAAAAGTGCAAAGTGCTTAGGGAAGTATAAGTCAATATTATATAGTTTTCCTACCCGTCCCCTAGCCAACATTAGAACCCGTTAAAGTCCTATTTGATTCTAGTCAAGCACATTTAATTAGTAGAGATGTACATAATGGGCAAGCCTATGGTTCTTTATGCATACATGTGAATTTCTCTGTGAGTGCGAGAGTTGTGCTTTGATGCTAAGTCCTAAAATTACATTCACTTCTTTGTTTTAAGTGTGTGAACTATTTATTCTTGTGAGGGAACTTGTTTCATGATAGATAGGTGATGTTATTAGATTTCTTTGACAGATTAGGTGAGCGAGCTTAAATTTGATGAGTTAGAGTCCATCTCTGACATTAGGAGGTTTGAGGCGTGTTGTTGGTTTGTTGACTTGTACATCTTGCATGATGATCAGGAAGTGTACATCTGATATTGTGAGTTGCTATAGGGCCTAATTGTTGGTATCAATCAAAGTAGTGGTATTCCTAGGCTTGCTTCGTTGAAAGTGGTTTTGATGCTTGCTCGAGGACGAACAAGAGTTTAAGTTTGGGGTGGTGATGATCGGCTAAAAATGCATATATTTAGCCATTGTTGCCTCACATTCTAGTATTTTTAATCGTCTTTTGAGTATTAACTATAATAAATTGTGCTTAATATTGTATTTTTATTATGTAGAAATAAAACCGTGTGAAGATGAAGATATTTGGATCAAAATTGAATTAAAGTCTTTGAAATTGAGGAAGGAGCACACTTCATATTTGGAATTGGAAAAGGAGTGTCACGCACAAATACTAACGTTGAAGTCTTGTAATGATTGGACAATTAGTGTCACAATGATTAGCTGGTGAAGGTTTCTAATGGAATACCTAGCAGCAAAAGGGATGTTTGTCTATGTGGAACCAAGTGAAGAAAAACAATTAACTTGAAGAGGCAGCAACTAAGCAAGGGAATGCCAAATTAAGACATTTTGTCTACGCGGCAATCATTAATTAAAAACAAGAGCACGTCAATTGAAGCAGCCAGGGACATAAATAAAATTCAGGGACGCTATACGAAAGCTTAGGTCCATACAGTGTATATTCTACTCTTTTTTGGACTAGGTTATTGTCACGACCCAACCGGAGGCCATGACGGGCACCCGGTGCTAACCTACTCGGCACCTCTTATCGTATATTCATATTCACATCTAGGTGAGCCACATGGCCTACGCATTATTTCTATGCATTAATAATACTAATCTCATTGGGCAACGACACATTTATAACATCATCAACAACTATGTCCATATCCATATACACAAGCCGACGAGGCTAACAAAATGATATACAAAATATAAGCCAACAAGGCTAAAAGACATCTAACCATACACAACTGTCTACGAGCCTCTAAAGAGAGTATGTCACATCATAGAGATGGGACAGTGCCCCGCCATGCCCATATGTATGTACACAAAAGAATAATACCCAAGTTGCAACTCCGGATCAAATGGAGCTCCTCTAAGAAATCTCTGGATAAGCAGCCTAAGGATCAAGTCTATCTCTCTGTCCACCTGCGGGCATGACCAGCGTCCACAAACAAAAGGACGTCAGTACGAATAATGTACTGAGTATGTAAAGCATAATCAACATCATAATAGAAGCATAAGAAATAACATAAGATAGAGAAGTGATGGAATGAAAGAGCTATGTATACCTCTAGCGACGTTCGTCATATTTACTTACCCTCTTCCTAATGGGAAACTTCCATTTCATACATTCATACATTTAGAAGTATCATACCCGACCATAGAGGTTCGGTGTCTTACATACCCGACCATGATAAGGTTCGGTGTTATACGTACCTGGCCCTACCAAGGCTTAGTGTCATCCGTACCCAACTGCAGTGGTGTGCGCGCGATAGGTATCATACCCGGCCATATAAGCTCGGTGTTACATAATAGTCATACATACTTAGACATATATACATAAGAGTCCATAAGTATCATCAACATCATTACCATCATCGTTTTCGTTACATCTATCCTTAGAGAATCAACTATCATATAAGGGAGGTAATAGCATCGTGAAGGTATCGAGGATCACGAGCTTTAGTAATTTTAGAGATAGAGTCATTTGGAAGAAATTATGGAACTCATGAGAGGGTATATAGCAAAGGAATCGTGCCTTAATGAAAGAAGGATTAGCCTTACATACCTCTTTGTCTTCTTAACTACTTAATGTTCACCGTCGAAGCTTGGACAATCTACATTTAGAAGGATTCATGCCATGGTTAAGCCTTAATGATATTCTTAAATTCAAACTAGAATAATTCACTATCTAATGAAAATTGGGCAGCATTTCCCCTATTTCGTCAACTTCCACCGTATTACAAAACAACCGCCAAACATCCATGATAGCATCCACAATATCATAATCAAGTAATCACATTCCATTAAGTCTTCAAAATTCATTCTCATGTTTAACTTATACTAACAACTTCACACCCACCCTTAGCACAGTTTTATACAATGCTTCCTCATCATCATCATTACATTATACATCAAGATTATACCCATATCATACTAAGAATCATGACTCAAGTTAGCTTACTACTCAAAAACATCATAAAAGCTACATTTAGATCTCATTTTCTACTTTCTTCTTTTACCCAAGTTGTTCAACAACTAAGCATTCCTGATAACACGAAAAAAGCATGAAAACTAACCTTTTATCTCATAGGAATGAGCTTTAGAGCAAGATATCAACTTGTGCAAAACCCTAGCAATAATCCCCAAGTAGATCTTGAAGTCTACTAACCCTAGTGAGCCTTCCAACACATGAACACTTCAATTCTTGCTATTAGATCTTTGTTTTCTCTTAGGTTTGAGTGTAATATGATTGGAGAAGGGTTTGGAGCTCTCAAGACTTGTGGAAATGTGAGAAATGAAATAAAAGAACAAGGGTCATCTATTTATACAAAAATTAAAAAGTTGCCCGATGGACTTATACGGACCACTTATACGGTCCGTATAATATTATACGGTCCGTATAAGTGGACCATATAACACCACCATGAAAACACCCCTTTCTGTAAGGGTCATGTTATACGGACCCCCCTTATACGGACCGTATAAAGTTATACGGACCGTATAAGTGGTCGTATAACTCACAGTTATCCGAAACTTTCTCTCGTTGATTCGCTTGCCTTCCAATCCTTGTGAAACCTTCTTGTAACTTATATAACACTTCATTAAACATACAATAGGACCTATAACAGCCCCTCAAGACATTACTAAATACGTATTAGCTCAATTATAGCTAAAACCTTTCCGAACACGAGCTGCATTTCACTTCCTTCAAAAAACTAAATTTCACATATTCATAAAACTTTGAAATCTTATGGCATGCACTTTAAGCTATCTAATACTTTCCTTAATCTCTTAAGGGTTTCATAATCACCTTAGCTCACGTTAGTCCATTCACAAGACAACAAATCCGGAATTTTCGAGGTGTAACAGTTATTTTGTGTGGGACTTTTTCTACACCTATAAATATTTCATAAGTCACAATTTTTATATAACTTTGGATAGCCTGAAATCCTTAGTTCAAAACTTTTGACCTAGAGAGAGCTTGGAGCCGCCATGGAGGCTGTAGTTACAGGATTTTACCTTCTCTTCTATGTAATACATATTTTGACCTTTTTATTCGGATGATTTGTTGTTTTTCTTCCATGTCTATGTGGATCTAAACTTTTTAGTTCTAGGGCTTTGGCTCAAACATGAAAGTTGACATTTGATTATCGTTTTTATCTATTAAATTTTCATATTTTTGGGTTGCTTATTTATTCTTGTGCTTAATTGTTTAATTACTTGATCACTAATTGAACACTATCTATGGTGTGTGAATTATACTTGAGAGAGGGAATTCACGTACGTAATAAGAATAAATAGAGTTTGTTCGATATTATCGTTTTGCTACTGAGGCTAGAGATATACCTTTTAGCCGTACTTAGTTGAATACGGAAAAATAAATGTGTTCTTGTTACCTCCGATGACCATAGAGATATAGGCATCATAGTAGCATCTACAGGCTTGCGAGTGGTTCGAGAGAATATCATAAAGTTACAATTAACCCGTCAACTAGTAACCCATAGGTAGAACGATTTGAAGACTCAACTGGATTGTTAGTGGTCATAGCCCTAGATCTATCTCTTCTCCGATAAAAATCCGCTCTTTCTTGGTTGAAGTTCATTATTTGTTTTATTTTATTTTTAGTTAGTTAATAATTATATCTTGAGATTTTACTTCTTGTGTAGTTAATTAACATTAGTTTAATTTAGTTGACGGTTAATCATAAGTCTCTATGGGTACGATATTTGGACTTTAAATTCTATATTACTTGTACGACCGCGTATACTTGTGTGTGTGTTTGGGAGCAACAAAATGCACTATTTTCTCAATCAAACAAGTCAAAAATCTAAGATTAAAGAGAAATAAGTTGGAAAATAACAACTTATCATCTCACTCGTGGTGTCTAAAATGTGGTGCTTAAGTGTAAGAAACAAATGGGTATGATTTGGGAGAAATGGGTGTTGGTTGGTTGTAGAAATTGGTTGGTGAAGAAATTTCAGTAAATTGATTGTGTTGTATGCATTAAAGTGCTTGGGAGGATAGTCACTATTATCCAAATGTTTCCTACCCGTCCCTTAGCCTACATTACAGCCCTTTAAGTCCTACTTGATCCTAGGTTCAATGTGTTTATATTAGTGAAGTGGTTACACTACATGCAAACTTATGGTTCATCGTATTAGGCATGTGATGTTCTTTGTAAGAATGAGTGTAATTGTTGATTTTATGTCCATTGAAATAATGTTCTTCAATTCATGTGAGATATATGTACAACTCTCTTTCAGTGAGGGAACATAGTTGATAAAAGATTGGTGAAATATTGACTTCTCTGTTAAGTAGCATATATGTTGTGCTTTGAGTGGTGTCTTTAAGTCGTATTTCCTTGGAAACAAGTCATTTTGAGAAGGTTCTTCGTTAGTGATATAAACTGAAAATTTAGATTGCTGACATGACTTTCGTAAGAATTGGATCAATGATTGTTTTATAATGTGATTTTGAAATAGTCATATTAACCGAAGCCCGAGTAGACATGTTCGAGTGGCATGGTTGTGAATCCGTGATAGGTTGGTGAGTGGTAAGTGTTTTCTTGAGGGCGAGCAAACTCTAAGTGGGGTTGGTGATATTTGGCACAAATATCCATATTTCGCGTCATTTTCCCTCTAATTCTTAGTACTTTAATCGCATCTTTGTATCATAATTGTTGTATTCGAGTTTGTGTTGGTATGTTTGTCATGTTTAGGTACAACGAGGAAGAATGAAGAAATTTCGAGCATTTTGGTGAAGTTTTGGAAGAATTGCACGCGAGAAAGGAGACGAAAAAGTTAGAAGAAAAATCAGAATCCTTGAAGCCATGTGCGGCACCTGTGCATTGCGCAGGTGCCTCGGATGAACACACTCTATGACCAAAATCTCTTCTTACGCGCACGTCTGCAAGTTTTCCCGATTCATTCGGGATTTGGTTTTACTTATTCCAGACTTTACCCTAGACTATAAATAGAAGGTTTTAAATTGTGAACGACGGCTAGGACTTATTCTTATGCATTGTAGGCTGTCGGTCTTAGGTTTATTACTTTTCTTCTTATTTTTAGTCATAAACCCTAGATTATTCATGAATTCTTGCATACTTTCTCGAATCATGAGTAACTAAACATTCTTATTCTAGGGTTGCGGCAAAGACATGATAGTTGATTTGATGATATTTTTTATCTCCATCTTTTAGGTTGCTTATTTATTCTTGTGCTAATTATTTGATTATCTAGCGAATAGTTTAACATTATCTAGTTTTGTGTGAATTGAACTTGAGACAGGGAATTTGCATGAATAATAAGAATAAGTAGAGCTTGTTCAAGTTCCCTTAGGGTAATCGTTTCGCTATTGAGGATAGAGATATACCCCTTAGCCTCGTTTAGTTGGTTAGGAAGATTTAAATGCGTTCTTGTTATTTTCTGATGATCATAGAGATATAGACGTTAGAGTAGCTTTAATAGACTTGTGAGCAATTTGAGAGATACTCATGAAGTAAATATTAACCTGTCAACTAGTAACCCAGGAAATAAAATGGGTAGAACAGTCAGAAGACTCAACTGCATTGTTGGAAGCCATAACCCTTGAACTCTTACTCACATGAATAAACCTTACAGTGTTCGGCCCAGTCTTTGTAGTTATAAGTTGTTCGTTTTATTAATTTCTTTTAATCGATACTTTAGTTACAACAAACTTCATGATTTTTACTCTTTGAATAGTTACAACGGAAGTTGAGTTAGTTAAACAATAGGAAGTATAAGTCCCTGGGTGCGATATCTGGACTTTAATCCTATATTACTTGTACGACCGTGTATGCTTGTGTGTGCGTTTTGGAGAAACAGTTCTTCAACTTTTGATGGACATTTATGTAATTCAACTTTAACCTTAGATGCTTCCCACTTTTAGTACATTATGATATGATTATGATTAATCCCCAAATATACCCTTTTAGATTGTGTGGCGTGCAGATGCACCACAAGTTTTGTAAACTTCGTAAGAGAAGGCATTGTATAGATGAATTAAAGAATTAATATATATTTTCAAGCAAAAGAATGATTAAGTCATATCCTTTTTATAACTAACTTGATGCATCTGCTACTTCTTCGTGTTGTATCATTTGATTCTTGTGTATGATTTGACTCGATCATATGATATCAATCATGTCATAAACAAAATTTACGCAAACTCTTTTGTCACTTCAGCTTTGTCATCGTTAAATATAAAGCTCCTAATATGTTTTACTTGTTCTCCCATCTTGACATCAATAAGACACTGTTCACGGTACACATGACTTAATCAATAATCATAGTAATAAACATTATACAAACTCAGTTCATAACATTAGAAGACTATTACTCACCTACAGTTCTTGACTTTAAGTAGACACCAAAAAACAAGAAATAAAAAAGACGTCTGGAAATGATTTCAGTGATATTTGAAGAAACAAAAAATATATGAAGTTTAAGTGAAAAGTGTATTTGGAATTTGGAATTTGAAATTGTGTTCGTACATACTTGAAAAAAAAGGTGAAGTTTTGTGAATGCAAACTTGAAATACAAAATTTAAAGTTTAATAGATTCCTAAAACCCGTTTTTCAAACTTCTACTATAAACTATTTCAAAGTTGAAGTTGAATAAATGACATAATTTGATAAATAACTTACTAGCGCGCATTTCATAATTTCATACCTAAACAAAGTCAGAAATAACATCTTACACAATAAATCTGAATGAAGCAAATTGATGCAAGCAAAAATTCAATTTGACGTAGATTGGTAAAACCATTTAATTTTACATTGCATTTTGAAATATGTCTCCCCTCTTTTCTGCAATGTTGTAAACAAAATAAAGTTGTGTGATTTGCTTCAATCTTGGCGTCCGAAGGTTACTAATACTAGCTACTTAAGTTTTGTGATTTTGTGGAACTCATACAAGTCCAAGAAAAAGCTAAACAAGAAAGGGGTCTAAATTTGCTTTCAGAAGAAAGAAGTTTGTAGAATATTCTGATTAAAGGTTACTTGACTGTGCAATAATTGAATAGAATATTCTAATCAAAGGTCCCTTGATTGTGCAATAATTATGCTAGTTTAAGCTGGTCAAAGTATTTCAATTTTTTCATCGTAATAGAGCAAATAAAAGTCAAGTAGAGGGGTAACACGAGAACTTTTTCATTCTGCCGGTACCAAAGGGAGAGAACGAAATAAAATCAAGAACGTAATATGAGTGAACAACAACACTGCATAAGTCCTGTTGTATAATAGAAAAAAGTTCACATCGGTGGTTAATAAGATGAATGGTCTCTTTATATAGACTTGGACAATCCTCTCCTCATGAGCTAGTCTTTGGGGTTAAGTTAGGCCCAAGATCCATTCTTAACATGGAATCAGAGCAGGACCCATCTTACCCGATGTTGAGACCCCAAATTAAATTGTCCACGCTCTAGATATTCAGCTCTGGGCGGGAAGTGGGGTATTGAAGAATGATAAAAGGTCCACATCGGTGGTTAATGCGATGGTGATTTCCTTATATGGACTTGGGCAATCTTCCCATCATGAGCTAGTTTGGGGGTTGAATTAGGCCTAAGATCCATTCTTAACAAGTCCCAAATAAATTGGGATAAGTTATACAAGTCCCCACCAACTGTAATACCATTGAACGTAATGCGAAATTTTAGAATCGGTATTTCAACTGCCAACAAACTGTAAGGGCCTGTTTGGAAAGTCACCTGGTAATTGGAATTGGTGTAATTACTACCCTAGTAATTCACAGCCTAGTAATTACACAGTAGTGTAATTACAACAACTTGTTTGTTTGTCATAACGTAGTTACAGTGTAATTACAAGCGTGTTGTTTGGTTACACGAGTGTAATTACACAGTTAGTTTAATTTTAAAATAAAATTTAATTATAAAAAATTTAAACTTAATATTTAAAAAATATTTTCCTTTATAAATGATATTAAATTAGTTATTTAATAACACATTGTTTTTTGAAAATATATTAATTAAGAATCATATATTTGTAACTAATATTGTAAATAATTGATATATATTTTTCAAATTAATAATATTTAATTTTAATTAATTATAAAACTTAAAAGAAGACTTTTTTTGTAAGAACGTCATGGATTGGATGTTTGACAAAAAAATAATATTTAAAAATATAATGCCATAACATTATTCAAATGTTTGACACAAAAAATCTATCAAATGTAAGTAAAAAAATAAACAACATGCAATGTGAAAGCAAATAACTTAAAATTGAAATATAACCTAAATTCAAAATCCAAAAGAAAAAGTTTAAACTAATATTCTTATGTCAAATTCCAGCATTACATAAGTAAGTTCCAACGTAACTTAAGTAAATAATTCAAAAGAAAGGGAAAATATAAGTCTATAACCTCATTCACAACGAAATTTTACGTTAATAACGTCACTCGTTATATGCCAAGTTTGTTAATGACTCATTCTTTCCAATATTAAGAGGTGCAGTTTCAAAAATTAGAATAATAACACGGTTATGCTAAATGAATAAAATAAGAAAATAAAAAAAATACGAGCAATTACATGGAACCACAAGAAGTAAAGGTTGGGAATGAGAAGAAAGGAAATGAAAAATAAATAATATAAAAAGAAAAATACATTTTAAAAAATAAAAATAATTAAAAATTTAAATAATAGAAATAAAAAATATATTAAAAATCAAAAGAAATTAAAATAATAGAAATAAAAAATACATTAAAAATCAAAAGAAATTAAAATAATATAAATTAAAAGTAAAAATAAATTAAAATAAACAAAAAAGAAAGAAACTAAAAAGTAACCCTGTAATTATAATGTGTAATTACACCCAATTCTCAATCCCCCCTCCCCCCCACCCCCCTCTTGAGAATTGGAGAGTGTAATTACACCCAATTCCCACCTAACTGTATAATTACTTGGTCAAACAAACAGGTCAAACTGTGTAATTACACCTAATTTCAATTACCTGGGTGGCTTTCCAAGCAGTCCCTAAAAGTTGTAACAAAAGATCGAATGGAATATTGACCAATATTATATCACACTTATCCACAGTTCAATATGTTGGTATCATTTCGCACAAACATTCTCCTCCAATACATCCTGTTCAACCAAACCTGAAAAACAGTGGTATCAAAGCATTGGGATAAAAGAAGCCTGTAGCATTTTTCCGGGAGATTTATCAAGAAAGTTGTTCCACAAATTTCTTTTGATCACGTAAAGTTAAAATAGCATTTGAGTAGGCATCCAGATTCCAGAGGATGAATTTTAGCCCAAAAAGAAGGATAACGCTCCTGTTTTGTTTTTTAATTTGTTGTGATCTGAGCCACTGGAACTCCAGTGGTTTCTTCATTGTTAGGCATGGTGAAGAATTAGCAAGAAAGAAAAGAAGAGATGAGATGAGATGATTCGAGCTGAAGGATTTCAACTTATTGCTTTAATACCATAAGAGAAAGAATGAAACAGTATAATTGGAAAATTTTCTTCACTGTGCATTCATCATCAATGTATTCCTATTTATACAAGTCTATGAAAATAGAGGAGCAAAACATAAACGCTATAAACTATACAATTGTTTTATTCCTATTTGCTAACAACGTAACAGCCATAATAATAAAAATATCCCATCTAAATCTGCACAGCTACGTGTAACTCTTGGAAGGTTCTTTCATTCTTCCTTCTATACAAGTGTCCCTTTTATATGATGCACTAGACGGCGTATGTCCGTCTTTGCGCACGAACTCAACACTTTAGATTATAGTGTATCTATGTGTATGTAGTTGTGTTTGGATAGTGATAATATATATATTTT
>NC_081344.1:35108097-35158097 GCF_029784015.1 Lycium ferocissimum | reverse complement strand
GGTCGCCCCGACACGGAGCCACAGCATATCATATCATATCGGAATGTGCACATATCATAGCATATCAGATGGCCATATCATATCATATCATATCAAAGTGTGTACATGGCACAGCATACTCCACAACCCATGTACATATATACCTGCCCCCTCACATCGAGGCACGGCGAACAATGCAATGGAAATCGCTTGATAACATATCCTGGCCCGGGCTCAGTGAAGGAAGCATTGAGGCATCCACGAGTGGAGTAGTGAGAAACTAAATGCAATATAAAACGTACAACATATACAGAGATCGGACGGAATAATCAAACGACATATCATGAAAAAGGGTCCGGACGAGGCATAGCACATACCTTTTTAAAGGCCGCGGAGGATTCTTATCAAAATAGAACTTCAGGGGGTTATTTGTATATATCAAAATATAAAACTTATACAGAACTCGATAGCATAACTTAGATAACAAATCATACGAAGGAAATTGTACGATGATCAAAGTGTATGACTTTCGGTGTCACGACGGATTAAGTCAAAAATAATCCTTCTAAAATCGTTCCCATTTTTTTTGAATATAGTGTGAGACTTTTTAAAATAATTAAAACGGCTATCATCAAGTAGTTAGAAAAGTAACCAAAAGTTTTCCTTTGCATTTTACTCAAAACCAAGTCAAATAAAATAATACGGAAAAACTCGGGAATAGTGGGCCCACCTCGGGTCAAATGAGGTGGCGTGCACATAACACGTACTTTAGTGTTCACCATATCACTTATAAGAGTTTTAAGATGGTCGGATTCAATTTGCACAAAATCTAGATATTTAGACAATTCCTCCAACTCGTTTACAAATTATTTAATTCAATTTTATTGAATGGAAAAGGGTGAATTTGGACGTAGATTCCAAAGAGTAGAGTCGTCCCCGAGATCCGAATTCAAACCTACTACATCTAGGACATGCCAAGAGAAGGAAGGGTGGAGCCTTACATACCTTTTGCGCTTTTGCGTTTGCCAAAACTCAAATCCCGTTTCGACCAAAACCTACAATTGGTCAAATTTACCAAATTTTTAATATAAGGCCTTAAGATTTCAATCTTAACCAATACTCGTCTACAAAAATTTGGGCAGCATCTCCCCTATACATACAACATCCCCGAGATTCAAACTCGGCAAAAACAACAACAACCATACCAACAACAATATAAACAACACCAACAATCGACTAGAAACGCATTCTAGCGCAAATGGTCTTATTTTCCAAATAATGCAACAATTCCAAATCCAAACACTTATAAATCAATATCCATATTTTCATGTTCACACTAATTCAAAATCATTCAAACATAAACCAAAAGTATTTCAAGCCTTATATCCAATGTTCAACATTTTCATATTCCATCCAAAATTCCCATATATGCAACAAAACCATCCCAACACATTTTCTACTTACTACTTCATCACTAACAACCATAATCCACACTTTAACAACTTCATTATCATTAAAATCACATTAGGACATAATTCTCTACATTCCATTTTCATGCCAACTTAACCCATATATCCTTCATTTACATTAATAAAGTCACAACAACACAACTAACATACTAAACAAAATAAATCCATCATGATTCCCCTATCACATACCACACGGCCTTAGGCCAAATTCCAACTTCATCAAATTTTTATCCATCTTTCACTTCAATACAAATTCCACAATCACCACAACTAGAATACAACATGGAATGCAACTCATCCTAACCATACAACATAACACATATACGGCCACATGTACACATGCACATTCACCATGCAACTTCCATATTTACATGATTTCTACTCATTTCCACATACTACAATATAAATAAAGGCCTTACAACACCTAAAAGGGAATTGAATCTTACCTTTTTCTTCTAACTTCTTCACTCCACCAAATTGTCCAAACGACGAAACGAACGACTTATCTTCCGAAATAATTATACCACGTTGGAGAGGACCCTTGAATTAGTAGGAATACAACAAGAAAATAATTTTTGGGAGGAGATTTCATGGGGACAAATTCCCCATGCCATGGCCGAATAGGCCATTTTTTGCTCTTCATCTTTCTTTGCTTTTCTCCCTCTCTAATCTTCTTGAAATTTCTTAAATCATATATATAATCATGTGCTCCATATATTAGTCAATTCTAGAATTTTCTTTGTTTTTTTGCAAAGCCATTTGGGTGGTTTTTCTTTCCTTTCCTTTTTTTTTTTTTTTTTTTTTTTTTGTTCAAAGACACAAAATTTTCAAGAACAATTAATTTGGAAATTCCAATTTTGCCCTTAGCCTTTCCAATATTTCCACATCTAAATTTTTCATAACCAACTTATGAACCAAACAATACCAATTCATTGCATTGTCCTTAACTTGCCTCACAAAATCTCAAGGTGTCCAAAGGTGTAAAATACGGGTTATAACATCCTTCCCCCCTTTAGAACATTCGTCCTCGAATGTTAAATTAGCCTTATAGGGGCTCACAGGTATTCCCGGGGGAGTTCCCTTTTTTTCGGTTATCGCACACAACTCGTGCATTAATCAACACAGTCAAATAAGAAATTCTGATTATCTGTGGGTATAGGAATCAAGTGGGGGTACTTCTTTTTCGTCTCGCCTGGAGTTTCTTAAGTCACCTTTTCCTTACTACACTTCCGCCACACAGTACCTTAATGGGAGCCACATCCTTGTCACGCAGTTTTTCTTTCCTACCAAACTAGGACCGCCATTGGCCATTCCTCGTAGGATAGCTCTTCTATTCCTTGAATGCTCCTCCACGGAGAAATATTATGGGGTCACAATGTATTTACGACACATAGTCATGCGGAACACTAGATGCACCGCTTCTCAATTAGATAGTAAATCTGATTCATCGAAAACCTTGCCTACTTCACGAATGATCCGATAAAGTCCAAGACATCTCGGCTATGTTTTTCTCATAACACCTCTCATGAATGATGTTTTCGAAAATATTCAATTACCAATCCGGAGTTCTAAGCGTCGACAACGATCACCTGTATATGATTTCTGTCAGTTCTAAGTCACTAATGACTGTTCCCGAAAAAGTCTCACATTATTGGCTACTCGATGGATTATGTTCAACCCACGCAACTTAACCTTGTCGCCATTTCACCAGTCAGTTAATGACGTACACCTCTAGCCATACAGAGCCTTATACAGTGTCTTCCGGATACTACTATTATCAACACCTTCAACATGTGGCAAGTGTTTATTTCCACTGCCTCAGAGAACAATGACACAGGTTCGTAATTCATCATTAACGCCTCAATATCACCCTTAGCCTGTCCGTCGGTTCAAGAGCAGATGTTGGTTTAAGACTTACTTGTATTCTTAATTCTTTTCGAACGGGTCTCCAAAGATTAACCATATAGTAGGTATTCTGTTCGACATAGTAAATGTAGGTCCTTATGAAACCTCACTACCTTCTTGAGGTATAATCTTACATAGTCCCGGTAATCCTGTTTAGCCATTTCATAATTTTCTTAATTTCATCTGTCATATTTTTGGCATTTATCTCATATCACTCCGTTGTCTTTGATTCAAACTCTCTCATTTCCCTTTTTCTGCGATTTTGCTCTTAATCTTCACTGCCACCGATTATATTGTAATCTCTGCGAGAATATGTAAACATACGTAAGTTAATCCAAGAAATGCCTTAGCATCGCCTTACTAACCTTTAGGTTGTTCCTTGTCTTCTCCTTTGTCTTACAATCAGTATCGGGAGGAATCTTTAATTGATCTGGTCAAGTTCTTACTTACTTTTAGTACCAATTTCATTTTGGTAGCATAGTCTAGACCATTTCTGCATTTTCTGTATCATATTCAAAATATCATAATCATACTGTTATTATTGGATCCTTACATTTCTTATCAATCATGTACTCACTTGGTTTGCTTATTGTGCAAATGTTCGTGAGTTACATGACCATTTTTACATAATTTGCAGAAAGTATGTTCGATCTCAATCATAGTCTCTCCTCTTTCTGATTTATTCTATCTTACGTATCCCATTCGTACCAAATGCACTGATTCTATTTGTCGTATTCCTTTCTCTTTTACAAGCATCCACTACCTGGAATCATATTACTCACCACCTTCGCCGACAATCCCTGGTACCACTTCAATTATCGTCTTGGCTCCCATTCGTTTGTTGTCGGTTTCAGATTGCACCAACTGGTTTCGGATAGGATCTCACAGAAAATTCAAGCGTTCACATTAAACGTGCCGTAATATCAGTTGATTTCCATCTTACCTTTGCGTCTCTCTTATCCGCTTCCCCCCTTTAGGGCGCTCCTCTATCATTGTCCAATTACCTTCCATCTTATGTCTCCATTTAAAATTTCCAAACTCACATATTTCTTTCCAAATACATTTAACATACCATACCGTATCCATTTTGTTTTTCCTATAACTTAGATTACCCCCGTATGAAATTCTAACACATTCGCGAAACGGTAAAGTTCCCCCAATATCTTGTACAAAATCTAGTCTGATGGTTAGGGCTCAGGCAATATCACTATTGTAACAATTGATCCGAGCCACACTCTAATAATTCCCATTAGTGATTAGTGCTCGGATAACGTCATTGTGGCCACAACATATCCAAATCGTATTGCATTTATTCCCGTCAAAAGTTAGTTAGTGCGCCTATTCGTTTCAAATTCTTCATTTCGTAACATTTATATTTTGACGATAAATATTCCAAGCTTTCTGACAATACCATCTTCCTTCCCATAAGATAGGTACCATCTACTTTTCCCAATAAACTTACAACATATCAGTCGTTTCACAAATTCTCAATTCTTGCTTCTTATGGTTTTCGCTGCTTCCACGATAAGGTCATATATACGTAATATGTCGTATTTCCTTATGCTTCATGTTCTCTCACTCCTTCCATATACTCATTGTTAACTTACAATCTTACCCGAAGTCATACTAATTTCATCTTAGTAGTGGTCTCGTTTGATGACCTTTTTGTCGCACTACCTCTTCTGTCCATAACTATGTATTTTCCATTTATCCCAGACTCATGGTCAATTAATTGCGCCCATCTTGAGTGCTCCCTTGGGTACTTTTCTCATTTCTTCGTCTATGTCCATTTTTCCTTCCACGAATTCCATTTCTAATTCGTTAATCACAATTCGATAAGTTGTTGTAGGAGACATTCTTCGGTCACCATCGAAGGAACTAGAGCACGGCAAGCACCGCAGGGCATCCTAGTACTTGGTTCGCACGATTTACCTTCAGATTTACTCTTGAGTTCTGAATGAACTATTTAGATCACAATTACTTACGCGTATGCTTTACATTCTTTCATCATAGTCGCACTCGGTTACGGGGCATTATTGCCCGTCAATTTGGGCCTCCTTCTAAAGCACAATATGATTGGAACATATTCTAGCCCATTTAGATGAATTGCGAATTCGCCGTTCATATACGCTTCTTCAAGGCAAGATTTTTCCCAAATAAAAATAATGCCCTTTACAGATGGCGTGGGAGGTGTTCCTTAAAACTTAGTCCAACATAACATATTACTCTTCCTTTCCTTATTCTCCTTATTATTATTCCCGTCAACATATAATCTTGATTCCACGCTTTTCCCTACAGAATGTAACAAGTCTTTTTCGTACGTTCTATAGCCCACTTTTCTGTTCACACTTTACCCGTGTGTTTTAGTCACATAAATCATGTCATATTTCGTCGCTAGACGTTTTTTATCTTCGTGCCCATCCTCATTAAGGTTTCTATCTATTCCGCATATTCTAATTTCCTTTTGGTTATCCTAATTTCCCATTCATCTCATACATCTACATCTATGAAACCCTTAATGCACTTCCCAGGGGGGTCACCCATCCCAGAATTGCTCTGGTCGTAGCACGCTTAACCTTGAAACTCGGGTGCAATATGATGCTCTAATGCCGTGATAATTGTATCCGTTCTATCACATGACCTTTATTACATTATTCGGAGCAAATTGAAGTCCTACAGATTTCGAGACTTTTCCATAACACGTCCCTCTTTCCATAATTACTGTTTTACCCTTCTTATTCCACAATATTCATCTTTCGTTCTAAACTCCCAGATTTCCCATAGCAATAAATATACCTTCGTCGTCATCACTGATAGGTACTTCCGGTATTGTCCTGTTTAGATCTCCACGCACCTTTCCTACATAATAATTTTCCGCAAAATCGATTGTCGGTTGTCTCTAAATCCGCCAACGGCTTTGCTGCTACTAAGCATCGAATGTCATTCGTCTCGATCTTTCAGACTGCTAACCGTCTTTCCTATAATCATTTTTCACGCCATACCCCAATCCATAACCTCGCATCTCATTTATTATCTACTTACAATATTTTCTTTCCCCCCTGCTTGGCGTATCTGACTAAATATTCTAATTAACAATTTCAACAGTTAATCTCTTTTTTTTTTTTTCCAATTCAAACTCGCACATAGCAAATACCGACGATACCTCACGTAACGTACGGTTATGTAACGCATTCCCGCCATTCAAAGCTTCCGATTTCGGATAGCAGAACAAATATTTCAAAATTCACTTCTGTAGCTTTCATGTCATCCCTTACCTTCTTCCATCGTATGTAAGGTCCAGATATAAGGATTTCATTCTCCTATGACTTGGCTCTATCGCACGATCTAAGACAGAAGGAAGGTCAACAATTCCTAGATGCCCCGTAGCTTCCTGTTTATAGATGTGGCGCGCTTCACACCATAAACAGGACTCTCTGGACACGACTTTGCGTACAACCCCTAGGACGGACACTGCTCCCGATACCACTTTGTCACACCCTAGTAAGATCGGGGTGTGACATATATATATATATATATATATATATATATATATATATATATATATATATACTATGTTCAAAACACGATTAATATAACATTGTAGTTTGTGCTCTGTATCCAAAACTTTATTATATTAGTGTTTGCTACGAATACAAAGTTTGCAAAAATTTATTAATACTTTTTAAAAGAGAAGACTTGTTTAAAAGGAAACTATTTTGTAAAATTTTCACAAACAGCTACCTTTTAGCTCCTTCTAGCAACCTATAACTACATGTTCTACATTTACAATTCGTAGCTGGAGGACCCTAGTAGACGCGTCGACTTAAATATAGGATAAATATAACGGAAATACACACGCTGAGAAAACTAAAAATGCTATATTTATGAAAACAAAATCTATTCCAATTTAAATTAAAATCATTTTTTAATATTCCCTGATTCACACAAATATCCTCCCATTCCATATTTGATCTCATATCTCATTCAAACAGCTAACAAATTCAAAAAGTACATTCATATTTTTAACCCAAAAAAAAAAAGTTCAAAAACTAGTTCATCAAAAAACTTTAAAAAATAACAATATCAAACCAGTGAACAGAGCTCGTTTTAAACAACGAATATATATATATTTGAATTCATCTGTTGAAATATCGAATTCAAGTTGAGTTCATAATTGAGGTAACAACTTTTTTATTTTTTTTATTTTTCTGAAATTTTGAATATACGAAAACTCAGATTCATAGATTCAAAATATTATTGTCTCAGCTAAATTGAATAAAACACATTGCTGTATTCGAAAACAATAGAATAATGACAAGCGTAACTGCGTTGATCCGACATTCTGATTTTTGGAACAATCAGAACTGTTTTGTGAATTACAAAATTGATGCTGCTGTATTCACTGATAATTGCAATTACGATGAGTTAGTTTCTGCGATTTCAAGTCAATTAGGTGTGGATAATGTCAGAAAAACTATTTCAATAAAATATCTTTGTTGAAGGCGATTTTCAACTAATGGAAATACACAACAATATGGGAGTTCGTGTGTACATTAAGCTTAAGAGAGAAAAAAGAGTTTTTGGGATGTATCCAATGTGTGTTAGTATTCATGATATTGATATTGAGGATGATGCAACTGGTAATCGTATTATTAGAGATGATGTGCTGCAACTTGGATATAGCGAGAATCAGGATGGTATGGATGTTTGTGATTCTACAGGAAAGGCTCTTGTTTTGTTTGAGAATGATAACAATTTGGTAATTTCGAACACGGAACAGAAAGGAGTTTTTGTCGATCAAATTTACTAGGATAAGGAAACTTTGAAAATTGTGATGACGAAATACGCAATTCGTGAAAGATTCAATTTCAAAACAAAGAGATCGAATGTTATAAGATATGATTTACTAAATGTATTCTGGTAACTATATTGCAGATGTATTTTTGTTATATTTGTACTCTATTGAGATGATTTTTTAACTTGTTTAGCACACTGTTTATTAAAAAATGTTTCATACACTCTATTTACGATATATTTTTTTGTATATTTTACCGTATTTAATTGATTCAATATGTACTATTTGCATTGTATTATGTAGCTATACTCCGGTATGTTGGTCCTAGGAATGTAAATGGAAGTTCGGAGCGTCGAGAATTGGGGATTACGAAATGTTCGAGGTTAGATCTTTCGATGACGAACATACATGTCCGTTGAAGGACAAGGTGTATTCACAAAGACAAGCAACAAGTTGGTTTATTGGAGAAGCGATTGTCAAGGCGAAAATAACAAACCATAAAAGGAAGGTCACCCCGGGGGGATATAATAGACGATGTCAAAAATGAATTCGGCGTAGATGTTTCTTATATGATGGCATGGAGAGCTAGAGAGAAGGCTATAAAAGATTTGAGAGGTGATCCAGCTGATTCATATAAGAAGTTGCTGGCATATATATACATCCTTGATAAAACGTATCCTGGATTGCTTGTTAAAATGCATAAATCACCAGAAAATGAGTTTATGTATTTGTTTGTAGCACTCAAAGCATTCATAAAGGGGTTCGAGTGTTGTAGACCAATAGTTGTAGTGGATGGTGCACACCTTAAATCAACGTATAATGGTACATTTGTGTCGGCAAGTACTTTGGATGGAGCAGGTATGTGTAATTCTATTCTATGATTATTTTTTTTTTATAAAATACAACAATATGCTATTGATTTGCAATAAAGCTGCTAAAAACATACTCTAGATATATTGCTGGTGTTAACTTGTGAATAATATATGTTGAAATACATTGTAAATATGTGGTGGATATATTGTAAATATATACTATTGTTTTATAAATAATGTTGCTAAAAACACAGTGTGAGATCAAATTCAGTTAAAATATATGTTGAATATATTATAAATATAGACTAATTTTTGTAGGTAATATCCTACCAGTAGCGTATGGTGTGATAGATTCTGAGAATAATAAGTCCTGGACGTGGTTCTTTGAACTGTTCAAGCAAGCTTATGGTGTTAGGCAAAATATGTGTGTCGTGTCCGACAGACATGAAAGCATAATACACGCAGTTTCTAAGGTGTATCCTACTGTTCCTCATTTGGCTTGTATATTGCATTTGTGGAAAAATGTGACAAAGCAATACACATCGAACAGTGAGGTGTTGAGTCCTATTTTTTATTCACTGGCGAAGGCATACACCCAGGATGAGTTCGATAAATTGATGGAGAAGATTGGGAATCTTGAAGATGCTGGAAGGGATAAATGGTCTAGGCTTTATTCACCTATTAAGAGAGGATGGACAATGACTTCGAATATAGCCGAATGTATTAATGGAAAACTGGTTGCTGCAAGAGAGTTACATATTTTTGATTTCCTTGAAGAAGTGAGGAAGATGTTTGGTAGATGGAATTGCACAAATAGAAAAAATGGTACCTGCACATTCACAACACTGATGAGGCGATATCAAGAGATGTTGTCAATCAACGAGTACAAATCAATACGAATGAGGGTATGTTTATTATGCAACACAAAATTTTAATCTATACTTTACTATATCTAATCTATATTTATCTATATTCCCAAAATGGTAAAAGCGCTTCGGGTTAATGCTTGTTTATTGTTTAAATGGTTCTCGAGTTGAAGCGTCGGCTGAATATGTTTACACGATGAATGATGGACCGAGGCGTTTCATAATCGATTTGAAGAAGAAAACTTGCAAATTTGTAGGATGTTCCAGTTTGGACGAGATACCGTGTTCTCATGCATAGGCGTATTGAAAAATAAAAATTTGTTCTTGATGCATATTGTTCGGAATTATTCAAGCCAGAAACAGTTGTGAACACATATGATGTGCCGGTTGATCCTCTTCCCGATGAGACCGAGTGGAATGTTCCTAAAAGCATATCAGATGAAGTTGCTATGCCACCGATCTATAAGAGACCCCACAGGAGGCCAAAAAAAGAAGGGATAAGCCATTACAGGAGTTGATGATTGGTAAACGCAGGAATGCTTGCCGTAAATGTGGACGTCTTGGTCATAACAGGCATTCGTGTGATAATCCGCCGCTCAATAAGAAGAATAAATAAGTCCATTTTGATTTTATTTGTTAAGACAATTCTACTTTCATTTTCTGTTAAAAATAAAAAATGAATTCATCTTGAATTCATATTATTCTAGTATGGTTGTATTTCACATGGTTGAACATCCGATGTTTTTCGATGTTATGTTATATTGGTGGTTTAATAAGATTTGAAAAGTCTACTCTATATAAACTCGATTTGACCTTTTGTTTTGGATTTATGTTTTAATAGTTGTATTTCGTATATATTTTGGCTATATTTTAGTTGCATTTTGGTGATCCGTTAGATACTACTTATTACGTTTACCGTTAACTATATTTCATATATATTTTACATATATTTGGAGTGTATTTAGATGAAATTTTAACTTCGTAACACCTTTTGTACATTAAAAGTGGACTTATGGAATATATCTAAGGTATATTTGCTGTATATTTCGACTGTATTTAATTGGTTAAATATACTACTTTGTTTAAGGAATACATTTTACAGAAAATGAAAATGAAATTTATACATTGAAAAAATAACATACTTGAAAGAAACAACCATATAAAAACCATAAGGTGGTGTTCAACATTAATGATCCTAAAAAACATTACTGCACATGAAACGATATGTCCAAAATGAAAAAACAGCAACAAAAATCGCAACCAACTATGCAAATGTTCAACATGAAAATCAAAAACACAAAAGACTTGGTGGCATAATCAAGATCTACTTTATCAAGCGCATCGTAATCAGCTTAGGTCTAATTGGTCTTGGAGGCTGCTCATTATCACTTGATGCATTGTTGTTTGACTTATCCCATGCATTGTCGCATAAAAGGAGACCGTATCTCATACGGAGTAACTTTGCATTGAATTCGGTTGGGATGACTTCACTTGAGCTCAAGTATTCAGCAAAGGCTGCCACATACACATTACAATCCCTGAAAAAATGATCAAAAAATTTACTGATCAAAACCCAAGAAAAAATAGATGTATTTATTGTGTTTTTTGTTGGAAGAAATTCTTACATGCTAGCAGGAGCTTGTTGCGGAAGATTGTCTACATTCACAATGTCAAAGTTATCGGTTTGTTCTCTATTTCTGTAAGAAGGATGTGTGCCAAAATCTATATCCGCCTTCTTCTCATAGAAATCAGTCATTTGTTGACTGTGTGTCACAAAAGTAGCCAACATTTTCATTTCGGCTCTAACGACAACATCATGCCCTGCAGCTCGGTATGGGTTGTATACGTACAAGCACCTGTTTGTAAAAAGAAAAAATACGATAACAACAAACATATAAATTTTGTAGAAAAATGAATGATTTTTTCAAAGGATGAGAGCACACCTATCAGTGAATGATATCACAACCAAAATCCAGTGATTTTCCTCTTTTACATTGACAAGAATTAGTACGTTGTCAACAGTATACCATGGTACATTAGCCAATAGCCTGTACCCGTTAATGTACTCACACAGTTCATCTTCCTCACTGGCGACACTTCTGGACGAATCGGGATTTTCCCAAGATGTGTAAATTTCAACAACTAAAGTGTAAAACATACAGCTGACAGTGGTAAATATATAATTATTGTTATTGTCATACTTCCCCTTCTTGCGTAGGTAGTAGAAAATAACATCAATATGCTGTAAAAACATCAATTCAGTGACTATAATCAGTACTATCTTCAATAAAAATATTGTTGTATATATATTAAATATAGTGAAATATACCGTTAAATATAGGAAAAATACAATTCTGTACTTAATCATTACTATACTCAACTAATAAATTAATGTCTCTATATTAAATATAGTGCAAATATAATGATGAATATATTTAAAATACAATCCAGTAATAATGTAAGTACATAATTGTGATCTATATACATGTCAAATAAAGTAAAAATATACTCTAGATACATCACACTATAATGCTATTATAAAATATAAAAAACTTAGATAACAAGCAGAAAGACATCAAACCTCATCAGTCCAAATTTGCCCATCCATAGATAACAAGTAGAACCAGTTTTTGTCGGATACGGCTGTAATGCCTAAATGTAACCGAAGTTCGACATCAGCAGGATCCAGTCCTTCCTTGTTCTTTCTGTAATGATTTTCCTTGGGTTTCATGTATATCAACAATGGAAAGAACATACGTTAAGTTTATTAAGAATTGATTTTTGGAAAACTAAAAAAATAAGTTGTGAAAATAATTACTTTTTGTCATGCAATTTCAACAGATCCTTCTCGAGCCACTTTTGATATTCTTGAAGAAACGAAGTATCTAACAGGGCATTGATAGGGTGCTCAACAAATGGGTGTTTTTTCTGATAATTGCAAGGAGTCGATATTTTTTGGCGAGAAGAAGAAATTTGAAATTGGGACAATAAGGGGACAGGTTGTATTTGCTTGGTTTCCTTTCTCGGGCAGCCCCTGGATGGACAATGATTTGTGTTTCAGGGTTTGAAAGTTGTGTAGTCTCATCACTTGAGCTTTGACCCACATTTGGTTGTACAGGAACTTGTTGTCCGGTTTCATCACTTGAACTGTGGCCAATGATCGATTGTACTCCAACTTGTTGTTCAGTTTCATTAGTTGAACTTTGTCTAGTTGTTGGTTATACTCCAAGTTGGGTTGGTATCTGAGAATCACAAATCATCCACTGGGAGATCGTTACCCGTTTATCGTCCGGATTCTGAGGGGTCCTTAAACTTGACAAATCAGCTTGATCATCGCGTAGTACTAGAGGAGCACCGAGAGGAATAACAGATGCTAAAGGACAGTTAACTAGCAATTCCGCTATCATTTCCTCTGATGCGGTAAATTCAGCATTAACTTTCTCCATATCACCCATTCTTTGAGATTCTTTGCCGAAATAAAAAACAAACAAAAAAGCCGGTGTTTGTCAATTATTGCTTATCAAAACGATATGTGATTGACACTTAAAAGCCAAATTTCAGTACTTACATCAAAATTTAAAGGGATTGGTGTTATGGGCACTCCATCTGTTTGTGCATCACCTTTAACTCCCGTTTCTTTGTCCACATCAACAACAGAAATCGGATCATTAATTGGCAACCCAACTGCCTCAACCTAAAACAATAAAAACATGGTTCAAATAAATTTACAGGCATCAGTAAAACAAATACACATATATAGCCTTTGCTATAAAAGTTAAAAGTTTCATCTAAATATAGTCAAAATATATGAAGAAAAAAAATCTGAAATATAGTCAACAGAAACCAGAATAAGTAATATTGAACATAATAATCAAAATACAATTCAAATATATATGAAAATCAACTATTAAAATATCAATCCAAAACAAATATAGCACTACTATTATATATAAACACAATCATAACAAATATAGCACAAATAGATACAGCAAATGGGACACACTAAAAAATGACTAGGTGAAAATATATATGTAAATACACTATAGGTAATACTAAACACAAATAATTGCAAGATTTGTACTTTGAAAATATACTGCAAATATAGCAAAGTGAAAGAAAAAATGAGTACTTGGATGACTCTCTCGCGCGGAAGTTGCACCACCACCTTGATTCTCTTCGGTTGAAACCTTTACTGCACCGCCACTTTGATTGCCTCGAGAAATCTCACCATCAGTATGTAAGTCAACTTACAACATTTTGTCTCCGACCTTTAAAATTTTCCAAAAAAAATATAAAGTCTTCTAATACATATATCAAAATAACTTAATAAGTTAATAATTTTCATTTTTACCATATTGTCATCGACTACGTCATTGACAATTGGTGTCCCTTTATCAAAACGATGATGTTGGCTTTTCTCATGTGAGTGTTGTATGCGAACATCATATTGATGTGACGGGGCTTTACTATCAGCGACCTTAAAAAAAAAATCTTATTAATCAAAAAGGAAACTGGCTTGTTAATGCCTATAATGTATTTATTGAACATAACTTTTAGTTTTGAATTTTACCTTATCTGGTGTTTGATTGCCCTTTAATGCATCTAACAATTTTTTGAAGTTGTTATCCATGTACTCAAACACCTACAGTTTTGAAACACAAAAATAGAATTAGAATTGTTAATTACTTGACACTAGCAATATGAAGTAACAAAAGCATATTGAAAACAAAACGCCTACTTCTTTCTTGAAAATCTGAATCTCTTCCCTTATCAGTTTAAACTCATTTTTTTCGGGTCCTGTAGGTGCATCTGGTTTCCTTGTCCCTTTTATCCGAGATTCCTTCCGTGATGGTTGTTTCCTAAAAGGAGAAACAGAAATGGGAAACTGTGTCCATTTCTTGCATCGCGGGGAATCGAATGGCACTCCTTTGTTCTTTGTTTGCCCTTTGGACAGATGCGGTGGTGTGGTACTAAAATCATCGTAATCATCGTCCATCAAATCAGTACCATGTACACGATCAACTCCATGTTTGATGTCTGGTATATCATGTGCAACAGGAGACAAATTAAGAGTCTCCAACTCATCGGGTGTTGACACAACTTCCTCAAATCTACAAGACTGTGAACAACAAAATATAGAAACTACATTACCATATATATCTACATTGAGAACATACTAAAATATGAGGAAAATATAGTCAAAATATATTGATCACAAATGCATTACTTAATAAATATAGTCAAAATATAATCAAAATATACTATGAAAAACAAACATATGAAAACAGTTAAATAGTAAAGGACACAAACAAATATAATCATTCGTTTGTTAAAAATAGTTTCTCGGATTTTTGTCGTCTCGAACATGCCATCCATCAATTTCTTGAATTTTGGTTTTTCTTCCATAGTCCGCCAGTTCAAAATTCTAGGAACTAAATTCCCCGTCTTAACTGCAATAGTGGACGGGACTTTTGAGCAACATTCATACAACCAGACTTGCATAGCAAGTGGCAACCCATGAATCCTATAATATCTCTTAAAATCAGCATATTTCTGCCCGATGCTTACAACCAACTCTCTAAACGACTCTTTACCCCAAGGATACTCATTATATCTCTCGTCCTTTACAACATAAAAATGGATCCTTGATATGTTTGTTGAGTTTGGCTCACCACAATGTACCCACGTATTTATGAAATACAATATTGCCATCTTACCGCGCGTCCTCGCCTTTATCATCCCAAAGCTGTCTTGTTGAAACACTCAATAAGCTCGTGTCTTTAACCGACAGTTGGTTCTCATTATTTCTACCAAAATATTCAACCATAAGCCTATTCGGTTGTGAGTTATCATATACAAAATCGTTTTCATCACAGACACAATCTAACCCAGTGATCAATGCAAATTCTTTAAGGTCGAAACGCAGAACTTTACCATTTATTTCAATTGTAAAGCACCTATATGTGCTGCCCCTAAGTTTTTTGACCATAAAGCACCGAAAAATTTGTGCTTGTACATCAAATTGTTGCATTCTAAGACATTTACCGAAACAAGTATTCCTGAACATATCCATTTGTGCGTCTATTAGTTTGCCTCTAATATCTTGCATTACATCACCATTCGTGTATCTACACATAGATGGTGCCACAGCAGGGTGCTTGGTAACCAAAAATTTAGATACCTGAAATAACATGCCAAAAAACACATATGATTGACAAAAAACAGTGAACACAATCAGGTAAAAAATGGGTCAACCAAAAATATATACAAATATACAACAAAACAGTGATTGACAATGAAAAAATATAATGTAATTCAACAGTAAATATATATGAATATACTGAAAATATAATGACATATACTGACTAAATATGTAAATTACAGATCTGTAATACCTGTCAACAAAATATACTGAATTTTTTTAAAAATTACAGTTATGGTGAAGAACAATAAACACGAATTAACTGAAGAAACATGTGAAAAAAATAACAATACAAAATATACTTAAAATGCACATAAAATATAGATCTGGTTAAGTCACAGATCTGTAATAACGAACTAAAAAATACAAACGAACTAAATATACTGAAAATACAACAGAAATATACCTCTCCATCATCATCCTCATCGACATTATGTTTGGTTTTAGCAATTTTTTTGCCCTTAACATTAGCAACATTGTTACTAGCCTTTCTCTTCTTTTGTTTCTCCATTTGAGAAACCTTTTTTCACCTTTTCTTGTTGTTTACTCTTGGAAACATAATCAGCAGAACGCCTAGGATCGTTAATTTTTTTTTGAACGATTCTCAGCATAAGAGCCTGCAATGGCAGTTTCATGTTGAGAAATTCCCAAAGAAAAATTAGGAATTGAAAATTCGAGTTCTATACCTCTAGTCCTCATCGAAGTAGAAGCTTTCTTAGCCATATCACTTGAATCTAACAAAAAACAACCAAGAACAAACAGTGATAATTAATTATTTAGAGTTGCATTGCTGATTCAAACTAAAAAAATAAAAAAAATAAAAACACCCGAAAATATAGGTTAAATACACGGTGAAATGTAAAAATCAATATAAAATCTTACCTGTTTTGGGAATTAGATTTGAATTATGAGTAAAATTAATGAGTAGTTAATTAGAGATAAACAAGGAAGTTGAACTATTGTAAAACTGATTTGAAATTGGAGGAAATTAAGGGATATTTGGCATAATGGCATGTATTTAGGGGGGGGGGGGGGGGTAGGAGAGAGGGACATTTTTTTGGCTTAAATTTAGGGGTGTGGGGAGTTATCAGATGAGTGGTAAAAAAGTGGTAGCTATAGGAAGTAAATATGTTATATTTTAGCTACTAAATATAATTATTGTAAAGTTTAGTTATGTTCCATAAATAGGTAATAATGTAAGTTATGCCAAGTAAATTTTACAACTATTTTCCTCTCTTTGAGATAAAACAATAGCAATATTTAAGCATCATTTGATACTTTGAATTTTAATTTGATTAATTTAAAGGTGTAAAATATTCTATTGATAATGTATGTAGATTGGACCTAAACAATAATTATTTATTTATTTTTATCAAATTTTGATTTGGATAATTCTAATTCAAATTATTAAATTATTTTTACATGTTTAAAACAAAACAAAGTAGAAATTTGATTTTCTATTGAAACGAACTACTATTTTTTAATTTTTGGTAAATATTCTTGGTTTAGCTCATTTTACTTGTCATGTTGTCTTTTGCACGGTTTTTTAAGGAAACATCAATTAGAATTATAATTTGACCAATTTACCTTATTCATTATTTGATCTCCATTTAATATTATTTTTTCTTTTACGACATTAATCTCTTTTCACATTTATTAGAGTAAGAATAAAAATGAAAAAGTAATTAAATTTATCTTATTTTAAAATAAATATACTTTAAGTATATTTATTTTAGTGAACATAAAAAATAAATGACATCGCGGAATAGCAAATACAACAGTTAAATATCTGAATTAGATCTCAGGCTAATATAAGAAAAGAAAGGAAATTGTATGGTTTGACTACTTAACCTTTTGAAGAAAAACAATAATATGAGGTCCATGTTTTTTGCTGTACAATAATTTCATTTGCTTCCACTAATGGGTTGATACGCATGTGGCAATGAATCCACCATTATTGACTTAATGGGGGTATGATTTTTTAATATGGGGTGCACGTTTTTTTTTTTTTTTTTTTTTTTTTTTTTTTTTTTTTTTTTTTTTTTAATATGGGGTCCATTTTTTTTTATTTTTTATATTGCTTGATTTTTTTAATATAGGGTCCATCTTTTTTTTTTTTGCATGAGTTTGGAGATGGTAGAGTCCACTTTTTTTCTCTTTTTTTCTTTATATTGCTTGGTGTTTTCAGTATGGGGCCACCTTATATATATATTTTTTTTTTTTTTTTTAAAGGTAACTAACGACGAAGCATGGGTAAAACCCATGCTTCTATATAGTAGTAATGTTCGTCAACATTGGACATTGTTGATTTAGCCATATCACCTCTTGAATGTTGATGTCGAATAGGCTTAGGAGATGTTGACATTGTCGATTTAAGACTTGAACCCATTTTCTCGGTTTTCTCTTCATCTTCTTGCTTAGAATTCTTTCAAGTAAAGGTTGAATACCATTCTTAACATCATATCTATTATTTATTGTAATTTTACTAAATTCTTATACATAAATTTATTTTCTGCGTCGAAAATATTGAGTTTAGATAAATTCGATACGGTAACGGTGGATTCGCCCCTATCCATGGCAGAGAATACTACCTTACAGCGATCACTGCCGACTATTATCGCGTCTAGCTTATTGAATATGCGTCATTAAGCAAATATTTTTTTGTCATCACATTTTGTAAATTCAAACGTTGCTATTATTTTATGGATATAATATTAATTTTTTTATTTATGTGTTATATATTTTTTTTTAAATACATATTGGTCACATTCATATATTGACAGACCGTGTTAATTATTAAGTGTTCAAATATCTTAATAATTAATTATGTATTTCGATTCAAACATCTTAATATTAAAAAAAGGAAAAAAGTGCAAATACACCCCTCAACTTTGCGCTGTAGAGCAGATATACCCCTCGTTTAAAAAGTGGTGCATATATACCTCTGTTGTTAAGCAAATGGTGGAAATATACCCTTTTGATTGACAGTTTTTTTTTTTTTTAAAAAAAAAAAAAAAGCTCATGCAGCTTATTTTTTAATTAAAAAATGTCATGTGATTTTAAAAACATAAGTGTACCCATATTTTTTAGTACACTTATTTTACTTAAAGCCATGTGGTAATTTTTTTCTCTGGTGGGTCGCGTCTGGTTCGTTTAAAAACATGGGTAGACTTTTTTTTTTTTTTTTTTTTTTTTTTAAAGCCATGGAGATATTGTTTAAATGAACTAGACAATCCACTAGAAAAAGCTGCTACATGGCTTAAAAATAAGTCTACTAAAAAAATCGGTAGTGCCACAAAGATATTTTTTTAAACGAACTAGACAACCCACTAGAAAAAGTTGCTACATGACTTTAAAAAAATAAGTCTACTAAAACAAATGGGTGAATTATTTTTTTTTGGATAGAGTTATTTTTTAAAGCCACGTAATGTTTTTTTAATTAACTAAATAATTTATTTTAAAAAAAATCGTCCGCGAAAAGGATATATTTGCACCATTTGTGTAACGGCAGAGGTATATGTGCACCATTTTGTTAACGAGGGGTATATTTGCTCTACATCGCAAAGTTGAGGGATATATTTGCACCTTTAATCTTAAAAAAAATAAAAATAAAAAACAAACGAGGCCTAAGCCTGACAACAGGCTGATCTGTTTGAAAAGAACAATTGAAAATGTTAATGAAATTCTCTTGGAAAAAGACAGCATAGCAGTCACAAGTTCCTCACTATTACTCTTAAAATACATTTGACTTGTGCTTGGCCAGGTTGTATTTGTTGCTTTGTGAAGAATGCATGGTGCACGTTTTCTAGACGAGTCTTTTGCTAATCGACAATTAATAAGAATCAATTAGTAACAGATTTCCCTCGAGTATGGATTTATGTGACATTTTCTAAAACTAGCCTCACATTATCAAAGACCTTTACGAAGTTCCATACTCTGAAAATCTTCAAATCGTTAATAATAAAAAATACTAACTAGTGGGATATCATGATGATTATTAATTGAATATAATATTCATTGATCTATAAAATTACTTAGGCTATACTAATCGAGTAGATAACTATAAGAATGGATTGGATCAAAATGATTTTTCTATTGAAGCTCTTTGTGTCTGTATTAATTTCTGATCGCACGTAATCTCCATAGCCAATTTTTCATTTTTTTTCCCGCATTTCCGATTCGAAAGAAATGCAGCCATACACTAAAAATACCATTAGACATATTAAAGATCATACGTTAGTACAAATTCTTTAGCCATTGTTATCTTTTCATCCTCAAATTATGTAACTAAAGTTGAGATAATTTTGAACACTTTGGACCGCTTGAGCTAACATTTGCATTTGTTTAGGATATTCAAAAGTTAATATATGTACATAAATATATAAAATCTATCCGATATTTACACTATAACTTTTTACCGGGGGCATGTGATGTTCTTGTGCGATTTGAAAAATTTATGAAAAATGTCCTATACATGTAAATTTTTCTTCAAAAAGAAGTATATGATACCAATTAGCAACACATCGTCAAAAACTAATAGTGGATACACCGACTAAAATTTCTGAATCCGTAATTGAATACTCTGTAACCAAAGGATGATTATGACGCCTGCTACAAAAATAGAAATCTGTTGTAAATGGCAATATAGCTAGTGAACCTAAAGTTTAGTTTAATTTAAATTCTATCCCACATTCATGAATATGATTCACGGTCCATCATAATTAAATGACATATGCCATTTTAAAGTAAAGAATATTTTCTTTCCCATGTATAAATACTTGTCAGACTTTAATAGTGATTCATTTAATATTTGAATGCCTTGATGAGTATGAATTGGAACGTTATTTCCACTAATATAGTAAATACAATGCCATCCTCTGTGTAACAACCAATAAATCACTGATTGAGCAATAACTCCATCTGGCGTATTTTTCCTAAGTCCTGTAGCAGAGCTAGCAAATGCGAATACCGTTCAAAATACAGAACTAAGATTATTGGAATCAAAACTCATTTACTGAAAATAATAGAACAGAAAAAGAGAGTAAACCAGGATAATTGAAACTCCCTCTAGTCCCAAAAAATAATTTTGGAAATTAAATTTATTTCAAAATATTTAATGTTTTAGAAAAAATGTAGAAGTCATTTCTAATGGGTTTTTCCAATCTATCCTTACTGATTCAATTAGTGTTAATTAAATGAGACGTTTAAAGGAGAAATAAAGGGTAGTTTAGATAAATATTCTAATGGGAAAGACTATGAAATTATCTTTCCCAAGAAATGTGCAAAAAAAATAAAATAATAATAATAATAATAAAAAAAAAAATACAAACACATACTAGCACTCAACCAAACAACTGAACCTTAGTAGTTACTCGCTCCATCCAAATTTATGCGATCTTTCTTTTCTTTTTAGTCAATCTAAAAAATAATGACACGTTTCTATATTTAGAACAATTTAACTTTAAACTTCCCATTTCGCTTAATGAAATAGTTTGTAACCACAAAAAATTATATGACTTATTTTAGATCACAAGCTTCAAAAGTCTTCCATTTTTCTCTTAAACTTTGTGTCCAGTCAAACAACTTCACATAACTTGGGATAGAGGGAGTACAAATTAAAGTGAAAAAGATTATCATCACTTAACCATGGTTAAGGTGATAAAAAATGTTTATAAAAAATATACATCTTGCATTCATTGGTTTAATGTAAGCACAGCTAAACTTTTACAATAAAAAAATAAAAATGATCTTTGCTTTACTTTTGCAAAACCTTGTCATTAAGTTTTCTCCTATATAAATCGTGTCTCAAATCACATTCTCTCAACTCTTAAAACTATCAACTCACAAGCACTTCACTCCTCACTTCCACCTCTAGCACCTCACAAAGCAAAGAAAACAAAACTTCAAGACAAACAATAACAACACACATACACAAAAACATGTCTAAGTTAAGGTTTTCTTGGTTTTGCATGATGTTTTTCTTGTTAACAAGTTTAGTTCTAGTAAAAGGCGATTATGAATATGATTATGATGATTCATTTGCTCCGGGCGATAATGAAGCTCCAGCACCGGCACCGTCAAGTGGTGGTGGAGAGAAGAGAGCTTTGGTGCCAGCTTTATTTGCCTTTGGAGACTCTTTGATAGACAGTGGAAACAACAACAAACTTTTCACATTTGCTAAAGCTAATTATTTTCCATATGGAATTGATTTTGGTGGCCCTACTGGACGTTTTTCTAATGGTAACACCATCCTTGATCAGATCGGTAAGTCCTTCCATTCCTCACTTTTTTTGTTTTTGTTTTGGCTGATGTTTTTGTTCTTATTCTTATTGTTGTTATGCTTGATATAATTGGTGTTATTGTTTGTCTCTTAAATTTTCTTGGTTCTGTGATTTAATGTACATCTTTTAACATTTATCACATTTCGTCTCTTTCATTTTTTCCAGCTGTTTTTTTGCTAATTATGGGTCACTCTTCCTTTTGGTTTTTAGTGTGTTTTCCTCCGGTCCTTAATCCAAGAAGAAGCGTTTTTTTTTTTCAACCTTTATAAGCTTAAAAATAAAATTTTATTGGGAATAGGATTTTGGTCTAACTCAATCTTAAAAGCTAGCTCATTAGGGATGTTTGTTCAAGTTCATATAAGGAGACCATGTACCCTTTAAACCTACCGATTTGAGACTCTTAACACCCCACCTCATGCCCAGGGATGGATGTTTGGCGCCTGGATAATTTTAATATGGGGCCCCAACAATATCGGAAACAATGAATTGGGTTGCCCCAGCTCTGATACCATGTAAAGAAACAGATCTTGAATCTAACTTAACCTCAAAAACTAGTTCAAAACGAATAGGATTGCCCAAGTCATATTAAAGAGACCATGTACCCTTTAACCCACTGATGTGGTACTTTTAACAGTATCTATACTTCTTTTCGTTTTTTGGAAACGTTTTGAAACTGAGAATTGTTCAAACGAGCTTTTTTTGCTGCGAGTTTTTCGTATAGCTTTAAACATTATAAATTATCAATTATTGTAAATTATAGCATCTTTTATGTACTTTTCAAATATGTAAATTTTATTTTAATGTTTAACTCTCAAAATCTAAACGATGACACATAAATTGATGTGAGCAAAATATATCGTTTCCGGTTTTCTGCCTGAATTGTGATTTATGTCTTGCTTATTTATAGATTTTCAAAGATCATAGACCAACTAATTTCTGAACGTCAAAATGATATAGGCCTACTATACAAAAACATGGAAAAAACACCTAAATAGGGGAGATGAATTTGAAATAGGTCATATATGAATTATGAACTATAAGTGTCAATTTTAGGCATGTTAATTTTTTTTTTTTGTTGACACGATAATGTGTTTCTCTAAGTGATAGAAAGGTTCTATATTCTACGGAAAACATATTCTTCAATTTGTTTGTCTTAGTTACTAGTTAGACAGTTAAAGGATAATTTCTTCGATCATAAATTTTTCAAATATCTTCTAAATATTTTGAATTATTAGCTATTGTGACATATAGTACTTTTTATGTAGTTTTTAAATATGCAAATTTTATTTTGAAATAATTGAAGATTCTATGTCCGAATTCACACAGAACGTTAGTCAATTCGACCCTCCTACTCTGGCCAAACAAATTGAAGCAAAGGGAGTATTAGAAAAAAGGGAGACAGCTATGCATTCGCGGAAAACTTATCGGCAATCATTATTTCGATCACTTCATATTAATTTTTCAAAGTTAAGTCATAAATTACTTGGAAGATATACACCAATTAACTTTAATTAAGTGATAAATATTTATATGAAAACAATTATCATGCATTTATTGTTTGGTTATGTTGACTTAGCGAGCATAAGGCAAATATAAGATTCATAATTTGATATTCAAAATGTATTGACGATTTTTTTTTCACTTTATTTAAGACTAATGGTAATTAATGCATAATCCAAGTCTTAGAAAATCACATCAGATTTCACGTAAGAGCTCTCTCATTTACATTTACAATTAGTGGTGGAGAAGTCCATGGCCCCTCTCTCCCCTTATAGACGATCATATGAAGTTAATTAAACTTTATTTGACTTATTGACTCAAAAGTTCAGTCTCAAGTACTCAAGATCTTGATTATCCGAAATTAATCGTTACGGGAGGTGGATCTAATGTTTTATATTGGTACTTAATTTTAGCGACATCTTTTGTGACAATAAGTTCATAAATTTTAGCGACATCTTTTGTGACAATAAGTTCATACTTAGTCTAATAATGGTGATGTTCGAGCTAAGTTGTGGGTACATCAATTAATTTATCGGATACATACATGCTACTTCTTGCCTGCAGTTTTGGATTCGAATTTTAGTTCTCATAATTGTTTCTCCATACTCTTCGATCGCTAAGCCACTGTTAAAAAATTAGTATATGTGTAGGGCTTAATTAAACAATACTCACTGGTGCGATAAAAAAAGTATTTACAGAATTTTATATTTATGAGTTATATAAAGGTAAATATATCTGTGATATACATCAATAATCAGAAGTTAGAATCAACTGATAGTGTAACATATTTTTACTTTGTCTGTAATCTTTAATCACTTGAGTTAGGCTTGTGTAACGTTTTCTTAAAATTGTATGAAAATTTCAGCTGACCTTCTCGGATTGCCTCTGCTTCCACCATATTCAGAGCCCTTCAACGTCGATAAAATGAGTTACGGAGTGAACTATGCCTCTGCTGCTGCTGGTATCCTTGATATTACGGGCTTTCACTTTGTAAGTAGATATATTCATCTTATTATTTTCCATACAGTGCATTATGAGAAAACATTAAAGTTATACATGTATACTTATTGAAAATATAAAGATTCTTTTTACAACATCAGTGTAATAAGTTCAACATAGAGAGATTTACTGGTTTCCTTATAAATAACCTGAAGGTGTAAATATTTCTGTACTGTTAGTTCATAGAATTTAAATCCAAATGGTTAAACCCTTTGTGACGGTGATAATTCAGGTAGTTGTGTAGATGATGATAATTCAGGTACAAAAAGAAACAGCTAATAGTTGGCCTAGTTAACTTCGAAGCGTGTTTTTGGCCATTATCTAATTATGACTAAAAAGAATTTTGTTAGAGCTAATCATTCTTCTTTTTCAGGTGGAGAGAATTCCATTCAGTTATCAAATTAAAAACTTTGAAAACACATTGGTGAGTTTGGTAAAAAATTTGAGTGCATCAGTTGTGAAAGAGGCAATTCCCAAGTGTATGTTCTATGTGGGGATGGGCAGCAATGACTACCTCAATAATTATATTATGCCTGCTTACTTTAGTCAAGATCAATACTCTCCTCAAAAGTTTGCTGAATTACTCATTCATCAGTACAAAACTCAATTGACAGTAAGTGACCCTTCCCCAAACCTCTTTAATTTCTAATCATTATCAATTTTGTAAATTTTGAAATTAAGGATTCATATACTTCCTACACGCTCTAAATTGTTTTTTCTCTTAACTATGTGCTATTTCTAATTCTACCATATATCATAGTCCCCCGGTTTTTGGTTCAAGTAAGTTTGGCCCTTGAAGCATCATTTAATTTAAGATAAGCTTTTTATTTGGTTGATATTTAACTTGAGCACCTCTACATAGTGGAGCAATAAATGCATACGTGATGTGAGTGAAGGCTCTCCCTATAGGTTTTACACTTCTATCCCATGATTTATGCTTTTTCAGTCTTTGAAATTTACTGGAAATACTACTATGATTTAAACTCCATTTTTATGAATTGTATACTTCAACTTCGTTATAAAGTAGGTAGCTTAGACTATTAAATTTACGTATATCTTCGTTGAGGTTTGATGCATAAAATGTACCGGCAGTAGAGTGTTTACTCGATTCCTTTAGCTGAAAAATTATACTGTGTATATAAATAAAATATGCTATTGGTTTAAGTTTGAGTTTCAAAAGTTTGCGCTTTAACATATTTTGGATTCCTTTAGTAAATTTTTTGTCTTGGCCATTGTGTACATGCAACTTCAAGATCAACATAGAGAGGTAGATTAATATGAAATGACAAGTTTACTTTTATCCTAAAGAATTTACTTGTTACAATATGCAGAAATTGTACGATCTTGGAGCTCGAAAATTTATAATTTCTGGGATTGGACAAATGGGTTGTATCCCAAGCATGCTAGCAGAAAGTACAGATGGTCAATGCTCAGATTTAGTAAATAAAATGGTCCATCCATTCAATGCCAAACTAAAGACAATGGTCATGAAACTCAACAAGGATCTGTCTGGTGCCCACTTTATTTACCTTGACATGGAAAATATGTTCATGGATATCATTAGCAACCACAAGTCCTATGGTATGCCTCATTAATTTCCCTTTTTCTCTTAGTAAATTCCATTTTATATATGAAAAACCATATTTAAGAAAAATATTCCTCTTTAGCTAAATAAACTCCATCCTATATTGACTCTTCGGGCATCTTAACTACTTCCTCTGTCCCAATTTGTGTGATTTATTTCATTTTAGTCGATCGAAAAAAGAATAAACTTGTCGATAGTTTTACGCTACTTTGACAAAATTTTAGAAGTAATTAATCTGCCCGAGTGGAATAGAGAAGTTGTATTCAAATAGCAAAGTAGAGGTAGATAGATAGAGGACAAATAACTATAACTTCTATATGAATGATCCCCTTTTTTTTTTTTTTTTTTTTTGACAGGGTTCAGTGTGATAGATCGTGGGTGCTGTGGCCTAGGGAAAAACAAAGGGGAAGTAACTTGTCTTCCATTCCAAACACCATGTCCAAACAGAAATGAGTACTTATTTTGGGATGCATATCACCCCACATCTGCAGTCAACCTCTTGCTTGGGAGTATGGCTTTCTATGGAGGTCCAAATTTTACTTATCCTATGAATATTGAGCAGCTTGCTGGTCTCTGAGATTGAAGGATATGGAATGTAATAGTAGTCATTTTTTAGTGTATCTAGAAAAGAAGGCCTTAGAAAATAGTAGGGAACTTCTTGATTACATGGTCTTCCTTGCTATGGATGGTAATTCACATATGTTAGCAGTGGACTATTATAATCTATAATAACTTTGATGGACTCTCGTTAGAACCCTCCTCGAATACCTTGCATCTTATGTAACAGTACTCAATGCGTTAATCATCTATTATTCTTTTTATCAAATAAATTTCTATTAATATTAGTTAGCGCAAAAGTTTTACTTTCAATGTGATACAAAACTTACTAGTGACCAAAAGTAATACTTAAGTAAAAGCAGTTAAGTTGTGCAATTCATAGCTCAGATTCTTCAATGATCTTCAAGAGATTGCCAGGGAAGAACACTAGAGAGAAAATTATTGTATCTGGCTGAGATGAAATGTAAATGCGAAAAGCTAAGTTATTATTAGTGAGCTGTAGTTTATATATACAGCCACTCTTAGTTTTAATTTTTTTTTTTTTTAACTGTATAGAAGAGTGAGTTTTAGACAACGGATCGACATGTCTGCTATTAGTCTAAACAAATCAAATTCAGGGTATTTTTGACTTTTAACAACATTAAGCAACGTGTCGTTAACGTGAACCACCAGCACATCCATCGGATTCACGTCGCCTCACAATCTCAGTTTCTCACTTCAAAACCAGTGTTAACCCTTTCTCTCTCCAAAAAAATGGCATCTTCTCTGGTACTAACTGCTCCATCATCGACGCCCCTATCAACTTCTCCACCGTTTATCAAATACCGCGTCGTTTCCTCTCGGCCTTTCGATTTTGATTTTGATCGGACAGTTAAAAAAGGTGCCGAGGTGGCAAAAATTCAACAGATAAACATGACGGCGCGGCGACGGCGATGGGGAAGAAGCTAATCTCCATTCATAAGTCATGAAATTTTGTGACGAAAATTATTTAATCTAATAATCCAGTACGGTGATTTCCACTTGAAGAATGCTGTTGGTGCGTTTTTCATGGAGATAAATTGAAATTTGTAAATGAAAGGACTAAGTAGGGCTTCCGAGAATCCTATTTGTGTACTTACTGTTTTCAAAAAATGGAGAGTACTGCGAAGCAGAGGAATTTGGTTACTGTATAAGGAAAGAGTCTTGGCCGTTGAGTAAACTCCCGAAGGACGCTGCCGTCGGTGACCAGAAGTCACGGGTACAGGTATATATTCCCTTCTGATATTAAAATTTGAGTTTTGATTGTAAGTCCTTTTGCTCATTATTGCCCTGTCTCAGCTTTTCTTCTTTAGTTTCTTTGGTCATTAGCTATTATCTTATTTCTAGATTTCTCCATCTGCTCTTTGGTTTTGGCATTTTTAAACCTATGAGTTTTTCTAAGTTTGCTTATATGTAGTATTATGAAATACATGTGTAGTACCAGTATATGAATGAAGCAAGAAAGTGTTTGGTTTAGTGATCTGTTGAAGCTTAAGGGAAAAGAGATTTGAGTTTTATGAATCCTGCGTATTATTCTAAAGTTCAGTTTAACTATGGATATGTTATGCTGAATCTCTTTTTTCCCAGCTGAGTGGAAAATGTGGTATTGAATGAGATTTCGCTTATCTTGCCGAACAAAATTAGCTTACCGAAGGAGATAAATGAAGAGCTTATTCTTGACTATGAGTTTCAGAAATGGTTTATAACTCATTCCACCATTATCAACGAATAAATTGGGAGGACGATTTAGAAGTTCTTGAACCACAAGTAATGGCTAACCTCATTTTGAAAAGCAATTTGCTTTAACTGTTAAAATGAAGTGTAAAGTTTGTTTGAAATTACTTTATAGAGACGCAAACTAAAAATGTAATATAAAGTGGTGGAACCAAAGCTGTAGAAGTGCTTATATGAGAATTACTAAATAAAATACAGGAGGCCCTTTGTGTGATTATTTTTTTCTATACAAAGTGATTAATCATAGCAGATTGTTTCCTCTTCATGATTACACCATCTCTATTTGTATCCCTAATATATATTTCACTCTAAAACAGTTAGAAAATAGAAACCTATACTATAAGGACTTAAGATATTCTTGTTTTTCAGTCTCTGAATGTCAATGATGTCTTGGGTACAACAACTTGGAGAGAGAGAGAGAGAGAGAGGGGCTTATATTTAGGGCGGCGCGGTTCTTGACATTTAATTGCTTACTGCATTGGCTCATAAAATTAGGTATATGTCAGTCTGGAATATGGATCTTGCGGTATATATTAAAAAAATGGATGTCTTCAGAGTATAAATGCTTCAGCTTGACTAGGTACAAAGCTTTCCAGTTCGTTTAATAATTGTTTTGGTGCTAATTCTCAACTCCTATATATCCTGATCCTAAAATTCGTCTTTTGATTTCCTTATTATGAACATCTTATTTGAAAGTGCCGTAGGGTGAAATGGAAGCTTCATTATTCTCAAAAGTTGGGATCAACATAATTCATTATATTCTGTCTTCTCTCAGTTTCTCAATTGTTTTCTTATGTTTCTGTATGATCTCTACTTCTCTATCAAGGCAAGGTATTAGGGTAGTTCCTAATCTTGATGAAGTTCGTATTGGTAATGGTTCTGGGATTAGATCTACCTTACTATTTTAGTTTTCCTTGGAGCCAAGTTGCTTTTGCTTCTGACCAAAGTTAAGTTGATACTAACCAGATGGATATGAATATATTTTCCTAACAACGCTTACCTTCGAGGGAGGCATGGACCACATCTCAAGCTGTATGTATTTATATACAAAATTCGGAAAACCTATGTATAAAATGCTTAAGCACCAAGTGATTGATTTGCAGGCCATTGTGAAGGAACGGAAGGAGATGTACGCGAGTGGGAAGACGAAGGAGTACGCGTGGAGAGTGTCACAGTTGAAAGCTCTGTTTAAGATTGTTGAGTTTTGCGTGAAGGAGCGTCGCGAGCATCTGACATGTCTAAGAGTGAACTTGATTCCTTTGTTCCAGAGGTTTATCACTCTTCTACTTTCGATCATCTATGCTTTCGTTACGTGTAAATTATGTACACATAATTTCGGGGATAACAAGGAAGAATGAATTGCATAATTGATTATATGCATCTATAATTTTTAGATAGATATTTATATTATCAGTTTGGTTCAGTTATTTCGGGAATCATTGAATATTGTATACTATGAAGAGAAGCAACAGATTACAAAGCTTTAGTACTATTAATGTGTCTGCAAATCAGGGTCTTCCTATTGGAGGAATTATTCAGCTCAATATATTACAATTGATGTCCCTGAATAATGAAAATGCATGAATTAGTAGCATCTCATTAAGATAATGAACGAGAGAGCACGCACATTTAAATATAAGTGCATCCACAGTTACACTTCCATTCCAAATAATCTGTACTTCCCATGGAAACTGATTAGTTATTTTTTTGGAAGTGTTGGTGGCAATGGACAGAAGAAATGGATGGCGTGAAAGAAGAGGTAGGTAAGAGAAGTTATATAGTGAGTAAAGGTGCCATATAAATTGTGTACAAAGATGTACGACAGATGCATGACGGAGCTGAATTATTTTACTTGCTCGAGCTTATCCATGGTAAGTCTCCTGTCACTTTTATATTTCTCACATCTCTCGAATGGTACTTAGGTTCTAATACAATTTTTGAAGTGCAACGTCTTGCGGAACTTATCTTTGTTGTGAAGTTTCTTCAGGTTACCTCCTTTGGCCTAACATATGTCTCATTCTTAAATTGTTGTAGACCATTTGAAGATGCAACTCCTCCACAAATAGAGTCCACAACTTTAAGTGTGCTGATGAATTAGTGTTGTATGGATATATTTAGAGTATGAGCAGAGTTCGACATGTTAAATGCATAGACTCTGAATTTTTTTTTTTTTTTGGATCTGTACAATAATTTGAAATTATTTATTGGGTCCGTATAATGTTGCTTTCTATGTTTTATTTATCAAGCTTGAATTATTTATCATTTATGTGCTTGTGAAATCGTAAAAAAAAAAAAAAAAAAATCATAAAAATCGGACTATTACTTCTTTTCAAATTGTTGGGCCCGTGCACAGCACGGGCATCGAACATCTAGTCTAAAATACTGGCTAGCAATATTCTAACAAACTATCTACTCCTCCAACTAACTGCTAGCCTAAGCAATAATTAGTTGACTAACTAGTTACAGTTATACCTAACTAATCATAACGAACTTCTCAGCTCAAGTTACACTAGCTCCATCACTCCCCTCAAGCTGGAAGGTGTGAGAAAATCAACACTCCTAGCTTGGAAACCAAATGTTCATGTTGTGATCTTAACAAAGAATTAGTCAAGATATCTGCTTGTTGCTCCTTGGTGCCAATTATGTGCTGCGTCCTTATCAATCCTTCCGCAATGACAATCTACAATCTATATCAATGTGTTTCGTTCTCTCATGATATATAAGATATGTTGATATTTTGACATATCAATAGGCAGCTTGACTTCTACTCCTAGTTCTTTAAACAATGCTGCCAACCATACCAGCTTAACCACTATCCTTGTTATCCTCTTGTACTCTTCTTCTGTAGAGCTCCTTGATGTTGTATTCTACTTTTGGATTTCTACAATACGAGAGACTATCCATGTTTGATGATGAAGCCTATAACGGATCTTCTTATTTATAGGCATAAAGCCTAATCTGCATCACAAAATGCAATCAAAGTATTACTCCATATTGAAATGTTGTGATCTCAATAATAGTTCGAAGCTTAAATGAAGTTTTGATGATTGAAATTTTTTGTACAAGAGACAATCAAGTACGAGGAAGAATGAAGGAAGATGGAAAAAGAATCAGATCCTTAACAGATCTCGAAAAGGAAATGGTAAAGCAGTCACAACTGAATAGAAATTGCTTAGAGGAACTGGTCCTTTAGAAAAACAACTGGGGATTGGAAGAAGAAGCAATCTCGTGCAGACTTGGAGAATTGAAAGTTTTGACTCATTCCTACTTGACAAGGAATTGCAGTTCAACATATGAAGCAGTTCAACATATGAAAATATTATCATAAATTGAACACATGAAATTAGCATGGAAATAGGAACAAGGTTTGCCGAATACGTGTGAAGTAGGAAAGAAAAAAATCCAAGTCAAACAAGAATTGATTTCGTACAATTAATGGAACCAAGTCTTGGATGAATTTGGATAAGTGAAGGCGGTCATTCACTCCTATAAAGGCAGCACGTCAAGAAGCTTTGGAGCTTGACCACAACCAAAGAGATAGACAGCTAGAGTGAGAGCAGAGTCAAAACCAAGAGTCTCAAAGAAACCAACTACGACAACATCAAAGATCCTGTTCCTATCAAGATTTATCATTCTGTTCTTGAGTTGTAATAGTTAGGTTTTTGTGGTTCCTTAATAATATCTTGTTTACATTCCTAGTTGATTATAGTAGGTGTTGTTTTGAGTCTATAAGGGACTTCATTGACTGGGTAAAGTCAATGAAGAAGAGAGAGAGAGAGAGAGAGAGAGAGAGAGAGAGAGAGGGAGGGAGGGAGGGAGGGTTGGGGCAGGGACTGTTTGAAATAGTTCTTTAGGTTTACAAATCGTTGTAACCTTAAAAGTTTCCCGTGTTTAGTGGAGAGTTTGGAAAAATCCTTCAAAGGTAGTTCGTGTTTTTTTCTCCCTTCAGCAAGGAGTTTTGCACACTAAAATTCTTGTGTTGATTTACTTATTCTGCAACTTTACCTTCTCATATAATTGTTCCGACAACCTGGTTCTCTAGGTGCATAGGTGATCGTAGCCAAACTAGCAATTGGTATTAGAGCTACATCTTTCTATAAAGACTAGTACCTTGAAAAATTAGATATAGCGCTGCACCTCAAGAAGTTCAAAGAGGTCAAACATCAACAAGACCACCATGCTTCAATGAAAAATAATATGGATGGTGAAGAGTTAGAATGCAAGAATTTATCACCAGTGAAGATCCCAAGCTACGGAGCATCATTCAAAGAGGACATAAAAAATATATGTGACATCATTCAAGGAGGACATAAAAAATATTATGTGAAGATATCAATAACACCAACAAGATGTCTAAGGCAATGAGGATTCTCATATGTAGCATTGAGTCTAACGAATTCAGCAAAGTTTCCTCTTGTGTCACCGCTAAGCAAATACTGGATACACTGCAAAGCAAATATGGAGATTTCAGGAAAAAAAAAAAGGATGGACTCCTGTATCAAACTGCGTAAGAAATTATAAAATATATATTTAAAAAACACTTGTAGTTTGATAGTTTATTAAATATAAATTTTTAATACTTAAAAGAATAAAAAACTAGTAGTTTGACAGTTTATTAAATATAATTTCTTAGTACCTATATAAGAAGAAAAGACCGACAGTTCCACAGTTTATTAAATATGACTTTAGTACTTATAAGAAGAAAAAACTTGTAGTTTGATCGTTTATTAAATATAATTTCTTAGTATTTATAAGAATAAAAGATTTATAGTTTGAAAATTTATTAAATAGAATTTCTTAGTACTTACAAGAAGAAAAGACTTGTTATAAGTTAAATTATTTTAAAACTTTATTTTTTAAAATTATAAACATAATTATATTTAGATGAAATGTAACGACCCGTTTGGTCGTTATAGTGTTTTGACCCGTTGACCCTTCCTCAAGTCCCGTTAGTATGATCTATGACTTAATGAAGTCATTGGGTTGGTTTCCGCAAGGTTTGAGTGTAAATTGAGTCGTTGATTGAGAAACTAGTTAAGTTAGCGAATTAGAGTTGACCACAGTCAACGTCGGGTTAGGATGACCCCGTGTCAATGTTTTGGAAGTTCCAACATGTTAATATGATGATTTTGAACTTGTCCACAACTTTTGGTGAGGTTCCAAAGAGTTTCAGATAGGTTTGAGTTTTGTCGTGCTCGTATTCGATGTTTTTGCCGGAGGTCTGTGGATAGAAACGGCTCCAGATTGATCATCCGACCTTTGTTTTGGGTGAGTTTTGAACCATTAGATCCGTATCGAAATTACAAAGCTATAGGAAAAAGAATCGTCGCGTCTGGCCTCCGTATGAGGGAGTTATTCCCGTTTTAGTGCGGCCCGTATCTACGTTTACAGAAAGAACCGCGCGGGCCGAGCAAAGGGCCGCTATAGCGGGACCGCTGCAGCGCCATGGTGACCGCTATAGCGACCGACGGGGGCAGAATGCCCTATTTTTATATTTTAACTCCGAACCATTATTCTCAAGACCTAAAGTCAGTTTTCAAGGGAGAGAGGCAAAATTCATTCCATTCTTTGGTGAAAGCATCTTGGAGGGTAAGTCCCCATCTTTATTTGTTCCTTTTCCTTTCTTCTTCAAGTTCCATGATTATTTTAAGGTCCATCAATGGTGGGTGAAAATCCTAGAACTCTAGAATTAGTAAACCCTTGAATAATTGGTGGGTTGTTGATTTTGTTGTTGATTAATCATCTAGGAGTATAGATTATCACTTTCTAGGAAGGGAATTTGATTTCTTGTGGCTGAAATTTCATGTTGAGACTTAGGGTTCTAATAAAAATAGAATTTTCTCCTAAAATCTGTTTGAAAGGGTAAATTGATTAGAAACCCATGGATTGAAGGTTAATGAGTGTAGAGATAGAAGTTATGATAAATTCACCATTAAAGGATGGTTTCATCCATTGAAGAGGGTAGAAGTAAGTGGGTCTTCTTCCCCAAATTATTGTTCTTGTTTAAATACATGGTTTGTTTCTTACTAAGCATCATATTGTTAGAGCTTGATCGTTATGAGGCGCTTCGAAAATAGAAGGCTCGTGTGGAGTAGTTCGTGGTTGCTGTTCTGCATTCCAGGTAGGTTATGGCTTACTTTAGTTAGACTCTGATTAGCGAAATGTATGTATTGTGTAGAATTGACAGGAGAAAGCATGATTAGGTCTTCGGACATGGTGTTTTGGTTGGATATTAGCTAGGTTGGTATGAATTCTGATTTTGTGGGCTCGTCGCCATTACGTTATGTATTGAAATATGAGGTGTAGTTGTATTCATATTGTGGTGATTTGGGATGGATTTCTACTAGATTGATTATTGTTGATGGTGGCTTGTTGCCCTGTTATTGTGATTAGACTTATTGCCTAAATTGTTGTGTTGCACTCAATTCTCTCTTATTGTGACATATATTATCTGAGAAAGGAAGGATGCTAAGTTTAGACCTGAATTGTGGTTTATATATTTATGATAGTACGTAGATGAACACTTGATGGATGATTTACTGTTGATGATAATATATAGAAAAGTGCAATTTCTTGGGGATACAAGACTTAGTTATGAGGCGTACTTGCTATATGAGGAAGTAAAAAGGGGCATAGACTCTTATGTTGGTTGAGACGGTTTGTATGATTCATTTCATGGTTGAGTTGATCCAAGTCTTGGTATGACTTGTGGCTTTGTGACTTGTACCTTAAATGTTGCTTTATTGGTTTGCATTGATTTACCACGTTCACACTCATTTATGCATTCATACACTCATACATGATGGAAATGGTTTGGAAGACTTGTGGCATAATGCCTTGTGTTGACATTGATATTGCTAATTGTTCATAGTCCATACATACTAATCAACTGAAATACATTGAGACATACATTGTGATGTGTAATTAGTGAACAAGTTAATATAATCTTCTTGTTGAACCGGTAATCCTATTTAAGGCTAGTTGTGAGCTCGTGGTCCGAGGTTCGTTCCGAAAAATGAGTATATATATATATATATATATATATATATATATATATATATATATATATATATATATATATATATATATATATATATATATATATATATATATATATATAAAAGGCACAAATGTGACCTGGATTATGGGCTCGTGGTCCGAGGTCCGTTCCGGAGACGAGAGGTATATTGATATGGCCGCGACCGAGGTTCTTTCCGGGGCGGAGCATTTATGACTCGGGTTCGAGGAGTGGATCCGAAACGAGGGTACATGGATACCATGGGTCCCCTGCAGGTCATGTCTACTGAGCTATGACATCAGTAGCATGTGTGTACAGTGTGTATTTGGCCAGTGCATTGCATTACATTGCATTGTAAATCATCATATTTTGCATTGCACATCATTACATTTTATTCTGCATTATTATATGGCTCGTTTAGTTCTGATTTTGGTGTGTTTGCTGAAACGGCTGTGGTGGTATTGATATGATCATTGACTGAGTTAAATTGTGGATTAGTGACTCTATCTAGGGAAGGAACTTGGGCTGTGCTTATCAGGTGAGATTATTGAGACTAGACATATTTGTGGTTTAGAAGCTTCATCTTAGGTTGTGACTCTGCTATGGGATATTATGTGACTTGGATTTGAGTATTAAGTGCCTATCTGTTTATCCTATTGATTTTATACTTATATGCGTGAACTAATCTTAGTCGGCCTATGATGTTTACCGGTACATAATGTTTGTACTGATACTACCTTGCTGCACCCTTTTTGAGTGCAAATTGTGTTCTAGAGATTTCATCCAGATTACATCTCTAGCTAGCTAGTTTGCTCGATCAGATCCGAGGGTGAGCTTCTATCCATGCCATGCCACCTGAAGATCTCTCTTTCCAGATGTCTATTTTTATTCCAGACATTCTTTGTTATTATTTTGAGATATACTTAATTCTTTAGACACTGTTAGTTAGAGTCCTTATACGATGACTTTCAGATTTTGGGGGTGTAATAGTTAAGACTTCCGCACTTATATTATCTATTAGTAATGACTTTTTATATTTATTTATTCATGCACATTGGTTGTTAATAAATGATTAAAGAAGTTAAAATGGGCTAGTGATTAATGGGTTAACGGGTAAGGGTTTGCCTACTAGTGATAAAAAAGTAGGTGCCCGCACGATCGGTAATTAGGGTCGTGACATAAAAACTTCAAAGGCTTAAGAGCCTTATGTTTCCTTAAAATAATACCTTATAGGCTTAAACATCAACATATTCAATACTTCTACAATTTAATTTACAAGTTTTATTTTTGTTATTAAACGTGCAAATCTAAATTAAAGTAACAAAGAGTACATTCTTCAATGATTCACACATTCTGCACAATTTTTGTAACTTATTCTAGGTCAATGTGAGGTATTGCTCCTATTGGATCATCGGATGAATTTCCACTTGCCAATATATTTCCAATTTCTTTGTCCTCCGGCTAATATACATCTTTTTATGCGCATCTTTGATTTCTTTGCTCCGATCTAATCCAATCTCTGAAACATACTGGAACTTCCAAAAAGCGTTGCTACTCATGAGTGACATGTGTCTCCTAGCGGATGCCTTGCTTCGCTAAATTCGCTCTCTGATGCAACGGTCGAAATTGACACACTTAGCAAGTCTCGAGCCATTACGAAAGAAAGGAAAGCTGTTTTGTGTTGTCGTCCCACCGTTGCAATGGAAAAAATTCTTTGTCTTTGTCGCCTTTTGCAAGTAGAATTGAACCTTATCAATGTTCTTGCTATAGTGTGGTTGGGAACTAGAAAAAGTAGACCAGATAGAAAATTCATTAAGACCGTCATCTTTATCAATAGAAGCAAATGTAGAAGCAGAACTAGAAGGAATAGTTTGGCCTAAAGTAGCAAATGTCTTCTCTTCTCCCTTGTTCTCCTCCTTTATAGGTTAATGTTCAGGATGTAAGACCAAGCATCCATTCATGTCATGGCCTGAAGCTTACAATAGGTACAATTATTTTGGAAAATAATCTTTATTAAATTGTTTTCCACTTAGATTAAACTTTTTCTGAATTCTTTTTGGTAATCCCTTCAATAAGTCGACCTCCACTTTGACCGTGCATGGAACAACTGGGTCTTCTTTGGTTGTTTGTGGATTTATCGATCACCAATAATTTTCAACTGCAATAGCCATGACCAACATCAATTCCTTATCAAACAAATTTGTTGGCAGCCCTGGGAAAATATCTATGCAATGGCTATAGTAGTTTCTTCCTTCGGATCAAACCACATATCCCACTTCTGAAACCATAAAGGGAAGTATCTGGTTCTAACTTGTAATTATGTAACATCCCGTACCTTTGGGCCAAGGAAGAGTTTTAAAACCTATAAAAGGTATAAGAAGAGTCTTTGGACAAAGTAAAGTTGGAAGCTACTCTACGGACCATGTTTTCAAGTGAGTTTGCACAAGGACTCATTTCATATGAGTATAAGCCCCTTATTAGTTGGGAATCTGGAAAAACTCTCTTGATTAATTTGTAGAGCTTTGAAATACCTTTCCACCCATATAAGGATTAGGTCAAACAAATTTCTATACAAAATGTCATGTCCGTTTTATTGAAGCTCGCGCAACAAGCCTTATATCGAGAAATGAGCTCGCCATGGAACTCGCCCGGCAAGCCCCAAAACGACCTGGGAGCTCGCCCAAGCTTGCTCAGAAAGCTAGAGGCTAGATACCAATTTGAATAAAGTAGCAAGAAAGAATGAAAAAATTCGAAGTTTCCTAAATGTCCTGTAGCCTCTCGCAGATAAGTACGGAGCTCATCGTACTAATCCGCAAGACTCTACGAGACATGCTTTTGTACTTATAAGACCGGGTAACCTAGGGGTCTGATACCAACTTGTCACGACCCAACTGGTGGATAGAGCGAGCACCCACACTAACACCCTTGGTGGGCGAACCCTTTCCCATATTCGTAATTCATTTCAAAACATAAGGAAAGCAAATAGAAAGATTAAGCAGTCTCAAAATATAAATAAACTACTAAATGGGGAACACTAATGCATCATCCTCGGAATCTGGTCTGAATCAGTACAAGAGCCACTAACTATTACAAGTCAGAAGAATACAAGTTTGAAATACAAATACTGCCTCGGAATACGAGTAAAAGACAAGTAAAGATAGAAGAATCTCCGGGTAGCGGAATCCATCTAAAGCTCACCCTGCAAACTCTACAAGCTGAGCCTCGGGATCACTCACGAGGTGCAGAGGAGGAACCTGCTTAGAACACTGCACTCAAAAAAGAGTACATCAAGGTAGTATCAGTACAAACACCATGTACCGGTAGGTATCATAGGCCGACAATAATTAGATCGCATATATATAAGAAAGGAATAGAAAGGTAGACATGCAAGCAGTCAAATATAAGTCACAACACAATCCAAGATCAAGAATACCACGCATGATATAAGTACCATAGCAGATTCAACAATATAGATGAATGAAGTAAATGAGTGCATATGCAATGCATTGAAATGCACCGGCCAACAGTCTGTCACCGTACACACATGCTACGGACGGATATCCTCTGTGTGTCGATAGTCATGACCCATCAGGGACCCGCAAATTCCATGTACTAGTCACTGTTGACACCTAATTTTCACCTCATAAAACGCGTATTCTAATTTTCAAATTTTCCGAGTCCAAGACGGAGTAAGGATGCCTTTTAAAATTTAAAAAAAATTAAAAATCCCAATAAAATTGCAAAAATTGACGTTTAATTATTATTCTGTGAAAATTGACAATTACAAGAAATTACGAGTTATTTATTTTCATAAATGTAAGTTAAAAAAAAAATTTGTATCCCGCTCTGTATAAATTTGGTAAATTCAACAATTGAAACGACGTACGAATTACGGTTCATTTTTGACCGCATTTTTCACCCCCTTAAAAATTATCCGGAACTATATCAATATTAGGCTCGTTTTGAAACTAATTTTCTAACTTTGCGAGTTTTAAAATCTAAATTAGCCTAAAATAACTATTTTATTTAGTTATATATATGTTTATATCACTTAGTTATTATTTGATTTATATTAAGAGGGGGGGGGGGGTTGAATTTAATTTTTAAAACTTGGAGGGGGTGGGGGCGGGGGGTGGAGGGAAGAACCTATTGAAATAAAAAGGAGGAAGTTTAACTAAATAAACTTTTCCCCCCATCATTTTATTTGGTTTTCCACCCGACTCCTCTTCTCTCTTGGAGTAGAAATGGAGACTTGGGCTTAGGGTTTCATCGCAATTCTAATTCAGTCACCTCCATGGCCATTTTTGGTGCGATTTCATGGGGGTTTTTGTCCCCATCGTTCCCTCTACTGATTATCAGGTTTAATTTAATGTAATTTCTTATTTTTAACCTAAATTCAATTATGACTCGGGTTGTTGCTAGGGTCCTTGTGGGTTTATGGTTTCCATGGGCGAGGTTTAAAACCTTTAGCCATCTTGTGCACCAAAGACCCCAAAAGCAGGGACCTAGGGTAAAAGCCCGTTTGAATTTGGGTACAATTTTAGGGTTTCTATCCATTTTTAGTACTGTGTTACCGTCAATTTGTTATTCGTTGTCCTATATAATGACTAGGCGTACTATTCGGTTATTCCCCTAAAATTTAGGAATTTTGAATTAGGGTGTAGTACGAATTGGCTGAATTTTTTGTTTGTTTGTATGATGTGTACAATATTTGAGTGGATAATAGTACTAACTATACAATTTTGCAACAAAAATCCCTTATCCTATATCCTAAATTTCGAAATCTTTGAATATGAGGGGAAATTCTGTTTTGAGAGAGCTTCCCTACCATTTTTACCCCTTGCTCACTGAATTTGCCTATAAATAGCAAGTTTTTGTTCATTATAGGGAGATTTTTTGGGATACCCTAAAAAGCAAAAAAAAAATAAAAAATACTAAGCCTATGATCCTATATACTACAATACACAATAGAGAATACAAAGAGACACTATTCTGTAACCTATACTACTTGAAATACAAAACTATTTTTTCTCTGAAAATTTAAAGAAAGGCATTAAGGATTTAGTTGGTGTTGAAGCTTGGATTTCAATCCCTCTTTTGATCTTTAGGTTGCCCGGCATAAAGGTAAATCCTATCCCGATTTCCCTCTTTTCCTATTTTAGTTTTGATTATGCTGTGTTTAGACTTGTTTACTATTTGAAATGGCATGAATGCTTGGTCCAATGCTTAGTATTGTTTTATGTGTTTACTCTAAAATTTGGAGGTTGCTCCTATGGTTTATTTCAATTTTCTAGACTCTATTTTAAGTTGTCTTATGTATTGAAGATTGGATTATGTTTGGTATTTCTTTTGTGTTGTTAACTGTTAGAGGGTTTATTTATGTTATAAGGATAATGTAAGGCATTTTTTTGGGGGGGGGGGTTAGTGGACATCGGTGTTTAAAAAGGGTTTGAAATAAGGAGAAAGGTCTGTTTTAGCTCATAGGTTACTATTATACTGATTAATTTGAGAATCTGAGGCTTTATCTTCCACCTTGCGTGTTTTGACTATTTTAGATTCTGAAGATTTTAGTCCTTGAGGCTACTTTAGTTCATTTGAGTTCATTAATTTTGAATGCCATGATTTTAAGCAAGGTATATGTTGTTAAAGGTCTGCCTTATAGTTGGTTGCCAATGACTTTGTCTAAAACTGTTTTGAGAACGTAAAAGTGAGACTGGGTCCTTGTATCCATTGTTGATAGCTGGAATCTAGGCTAATGAGGCCTTGAAATTAAAAACTGAGATGTGTTGCTTGTTTTTTTTTTTTTTTTTTTTTACATAAAGATTATCTGAATCTCTGTAGACATGTTTCATTTGTGTTTGAGCTTGTTTCTATCCTTTAAAGACTGAATTATGTCCAAAATATTGCAAGAGATAGATTTTCAAAAGACCTGCCAATCTGTAGACCTTTAAAACTTGAACCTCTGATTTTTCTACCTGTTACTGAATAACTGTTAAGGTTACAAAAGGGATTTTTGAGTTCTTGTGTCTGCCTTGCCTCACCTACATATATTTCATCCCTTTTGAATCCTGCTTAAGCCTTGAAGGAAGTGGAGATGAGCATTTTTAGTTTGCCTTGTGTATTTTGAAATGGCCAAAGCATGACTCCATGCCTCTACAAAACTAAGAATTTGTTTAAAAAGATAGGAACTGGATGGACTTATAGCTTGTCATGTTTGTTGTTGGGTTAGTATGAGCCTTGTTTGGTCTTGTATGCATGCAAATCACCTGTTTTGGGAACTGTTAGAGGAACAAATAAAAAAGGGAAGAAGAACTTGCTCTCTTGTTTAAGAAAGTGAAAATTGGAAAGCTGAGACTATGATTGTGTTTGTAACTCTTCTGTGACTTGTCTTTTTATTTTATTTAATTTTATTTTTATTTTTTTGTTTGATTGCCTAGGCTATTGTGTAATGTGATCTGTAAGCTCACTCTGATTAGGTAGCTTTGAAATACCCTTTGGTTACCTGATCATATAGAGGTTAAAGTTAAAGAAGGCTAAGATTTAACCTTAAAAGGAAGTTTGAAATTAAGTGTAGTAAATATTCAAGTCCCTCTATCTTTCTTTTCCTATGTCTGATCCTGCAATTTGCATATTTGGTTCCTTGTACACTGTTTGCCCATATTAGTTATAAAGATATCATTGTGTGACCTAGGAGAAGTAACATGAACCTTTCCTGACCACTTTGTGGATACTGAGCCATCTTTCTTTGTGCATTTGTCTTTAGCTGTATGCTTGGCATAGACAGCCATGTATTCATTACTTGGATTATTGGACCATACCAAGTTTCTGAGAGTAGTTTATAACCAGATTATCCTTTAAGATTTTAATTTAAGCTTGCAAGACTTGTTACACTTAATGTAGTGCTAAAACTGCAATCATGCTTAGGTGATCTTGTTTGTACCTAACTTGCTTATAATAGTAGCACTTGACCTTGTTGGTTTGTTTGAAATTAAGTCTTGTCTAGTGAGTCATCCCCTGCACCTAGGACAGTGACATGAACCTTTTCTTTGTGTCTCAGTTTTTTTTTGGAATTCTTGAAATCTGTCACCCCTCCCATTTGAAGTTCCTTTCCACTTTTGATTTGCTTATGACTTACAGACTGTTTGTCTTGCCTCATATTGGTTATTTGTTTATTCATGTTGGTTTGTTTCTTGTGACTGACATTTTACATTTGGAATTGTGTAAAGACTAGTTGGTCCTCTCTACTCAATATGATCACTTAAATAAACTAGGTGTGGGAATCTAAATCAAGACTAAAGTTGTTGCTTGCTTCTTTTTGTGACTCACCTCTCTTTTGTCATTTGCTTGTGAAATCTAAGATTGCTTCATATGTGTCCTCCTCCCCTATTGTCCTTAAAAACTAAACCATGCTAGGACTTGGAAGTTAGTTTAAGACCAAACTCTCCCTTCAGAATTCTGCCTAAGTATTGGAGTTTGTGATAATTACTATGGTTTAAATCCACATTTCAGCTCATAACATTACTTTAGACTGAGTTTGATCCAAATTGATGCTTTTCCTGTTTGTTGATTAGCTTGGCTGTTCCTTGATCCTACCTTTTTGACAAACTTATCTGAGAATGTAACTGAGTTGAAAGCTATCATTTTGAAACCTTGCAAATGTTTTTCTATGGAACTGCTTATATACTGAAATGGCTTTTGATATTGATTAAGACCTTTGGGATCAAATCTTTGGAGCTTAAACTAGAATTTAACGACTTAGGAAGCATTAGGGACCTGTGCTTTGAATTTGATTGGTATCTAGATTTGTTTAAACTAAAACTGACATAGAAATGACTTTCAACATTAAGAATTCCCCCCCATGACCCTTGGTGAGTAGTGAATGGGTTCAGAAAGGTCTTCTAGCACTGGGTTTGAAAGGTCTTCTAGCACTGGGTTTTGGTTTTCTGATTGGCCTAAAACTGAAACCTTGACTAGATCATTCATTACCCTGTCTATATTAACTGTTGATCTCCTAAAAAGAACTAGAAATTAAAATATTGAATATGATGATTATGGCATCTCCCTTGTCTTGTATCATTCCTGTGTCTGTCTTTGCTTCCCATGGTTGTCTCATTTGTTGCTGTTGTTTGCTTAGCCATCTTGAAGTTGTCATGCTCCCTTGTCCATGCCGTTGTTGTCTTCTGAGTTATGACATTTGATATGCTTTGCATTGTCTGCCCTGGCATTACTTAAAACTGCTTAATTTTCTTCTTTTGTTGTCTGTTAAATGATTCTGTGACACCCTTGTTCTGCGTTTTTGCCTAGTCTTAGAATTGGTTTGTTTTGCCTTATTTAGTAGTTAAAACATGAAGTTGAAAATTGTAGATTTACTGGGTAGTTTTAAAGGGTTTGGAATGATTAAGTAAGTTGTTTGAGGGTTAATATCAGTCGAATATCTATTTGTATATTGAGGTACACAGAGGGTATGCCCTTTCAAGGGTTTTGCTCTCTATTTCCATTAGTATACCAGTGGTATATCATGTATACCATGACCTGACACTTAGAAAAAATTGAAAGAAACGGGCCTTGGGCTTGCTGCTGATGTTCTGGGCCTATTACTTTTAGGCCCTTCTTATTTGAGATAGTTGTTGTTTGCAATTCATTGTATATTGGGCTAGGCCCAATGAAATGTTGTAAATTCATTTTTTTTGGCTATGTAATAGTTGTAGGCTTTAATTTTATTGTTCAAGTTTAATTTGTGGATATGTTCTAATATTGTGTATATCCGTTTGTGTCCTTGTCCACCCAAACCTGTTGGTGGGTCCCAACAAGGCCCACTAATGTATCTAGATCGAGTCAACCCAATTTGGAGCAAAATGGAGCATACGTTGGACTTAAGACGAACCCGATTGCATAAATATTTCTCTTTGGGCTTGGTCGGCCCAAATTCCCTATCTACCTTTAATTATGTATTTTAAAATTATTTTTTGTGCAATTATAATGCCTATTGGAACCCTTAATAGATTGTCATATTTTTAAAGTCGGTAAAAGCGAATTGGCTACAAATTAAGACTAGTTTTTGAGGCATTAAAAATTGAGGCATTAAAACAAAGACCGTTTCTGTCGCTAATTAATGACGGATTAGCTACATAATGCTCATTTTGTCGCGAGAAAAGCAACTAAAATTTTATCTCATTATATAGCAACGGATTAGTAACGAAAACTGAATTCCGTCACTAATTATTAGCGCGAAATTTTGGCGCCTTAAATTTCACTACAGATTTAGCAACAGAAAAGGCGCGACAATTTTTATTTTTATGTAGCGATAGATTCAGCAACAGAAAATCTGTCGCTAGACCTTCCAATTTTTCTCCAAAAAATATATATTCGTAGCAACGGAAAAATTCGTAGCAATATTAATTATTAAAAGAAGTCAATGTATTATTTAGCGACGGAATATAAAATCCGTCACTATTCCGTCGTTAAGTATTAAAAAAAAAAGATATATCCTAGGGCACACATTTATTTCCTCCCACTTCAAACACACCCAACACAGATAGAGAGAGAGAGAGAGAGAGAGAGAGGGAAGCCAGCCAGTCCATGCCCATAATGACACCAAAATCAATCATATCCAACTCAATCAGGTCTGCCATGGTATGGCGGTCACAAACTATAACAACACAGCCCCGGTATACTCGCCTAGCTATAATCGGATCACCAACTGGCGTAGACACCTCAAAAGGTTTAATCAACTCGGGCTCTATCCCAAACTTGCCGGCAACAAAGGGCGTAACATATGATAAGGTGGAACCTGGATCAATCAGTGCATAAACATCATGGGAGGAAATTGATAATATACCTGTAACAACATCAGGAGATGTCTCGCGGTCTTGTCTACCAGCCAATGCATACACGCGGTGCTGGGGACCGCTCGAGCTGGATGCTCCACTCCCCCCTCTACCTCGCCCTGCTGGCGTCGAGAGACTTATCCTGAAGGGCGTACTGCAGAAAATGAACCAGCTACAGACCCTGTGGGTTGAACCACACCCCCACTCTCTCTCATCGGACACTGCCGCATCCTATGACCTGGCTGACCACAAGCATAACAAACATCTGATCCCAGCCGAAAGTGACCTGCATGTAACTTGCACTGGGCACACCGCGAAAAAAGAGGTCTCATATAGCCCGACTCTAGTTTGTGCTGAGAGCCTGATGCTCTCAAACTCTGGCCCGCTCCGGAATGAGAAGACCGATCAAACCTCGGACCTAAAAATCGCGAAGGTGCACTCCCTACCGAATGGAATAGACATCGGGAATATTGCTGCCTCTGTCCTCCCCTGGACTCGCCCCCAATATCAAAAGATCTAGCCCTCTTACCATGGCCCCGGTCATGGTCACGCTCTGTCCTCCTCTAACGCTTATGATCTTCCAGATTCTGAGCATATGCCTATATACGGGAGATATCCATGCCTCGCTGTAATACAGCAGTCGTACAAGTATATATCAAATGTGGCCCTAGACCAGCCACAAAATGATAAACTCTATCCTCCATCTCAGCCACCATGGCTGGGGCATATCTAGCCATAGAATCAAAATACACGCAATACTCCTGGACACTCATACTGCCCTGTTTAATACGCAGAAACCTATCTTCTAGGGCTTGTTGGACTTCTAGAGGTAAATAATGGCGAATAAAAGCATCTAAAAACTATCGCCAAATAGCTGGAGGGGCATTCTCTCCCCTAGATAGCTCTCAAGTCTGATACCACTGTATTGCAATATCACGAAGCCTATTCGAAGCCAACTCCACAAACAAGACCTCATCTACGTGCATAACCCTCAAGGTCCTCTGCGTACCATCAATGAAGTCCTGGGGGTCCATATTTTGCTTTTTCACTGAAAACTCTGCAGGGAATGGATATCGGGGATACTGCTGTCTCTGTCCTCCCCTAGACTCACCCCCAATATCTAAAGATCTGGCCCTCTTGCCATGGCCCCGGTCACGGTCTGTCCTTCGCTGACGCTTGCGGTCCTCCAAATTCTGTGCATATGCCTGTATACGGGAGATATCCATGCCTGGCTGTAATGCGGCAGTCGTACAAGCATCTATCAAATGTGGCCCTAGACCAGCCACAAAGCGATGAACTCTGTCCTCCATCTCAGCCACCATGGTTGGGGCATATTTAACCATAAAATCAAAAAATACACAGTACTCCTGGACGCTTATACTGCCCTGCTAAATATGTAGAAATCTATCTGCTCGGGCTCGCCTAACCTCAGGAGGTAGGTAATGGCGAATAAAAGCATCCGAGAACTCTCGCCACACAGCTGGAGGGGCATTCTCTCCCCTAGATAACTCCCAAGTCTGATACCACTGTACTGCAATATCACGAAGCCTGTACGAAGCCAACTCTACAGACTCGACCTTATCCGCATGCATAACCCTCAAGGTCCTCTGCATACCTTCAGTAAAATCCTGGGGGTCCATATTTTGCTTTATCACTGAGAACTCTGGAGAACCTAACCCAAGGAAGGTCTTAACCCTCGAACTACCGGCCCTATCTGCCTGGTCAACACCAACTCCCTGCCGCTGAGCCTGGGCGGCTACTAATCTGGTCAATAACTGTACAACATCCCGCACGTCCTGGCCCGGTACATCCGGCTGAGGAACTGGGGCAGGTGCTGGAGGTGGGGTACGCGATGTCTCAGACGGCCCCTCACTCTGAACCTCATCCTAGGCCCTCGTGGCCTGCCGAGTACGGCTAGTGGCCTCACCGACCACTCTCTTGCTCTTCTGGGTAGCTGTAGCTTTCTTGCGAGGCATCGCTGAAATCAGAACAATTCATCAGAAGCAAACGCTTAACACATGGCTCTATCGCACAATCTAAGAGAGAAAGAATGACATCATCCTAAATGTCCTGTAGCCTCATGTTTATAAGTGTGGTGCACAACACGCCCATAAATAAGACTCTACTAGACACGGTCTGTAGACAACCTTAGGACGGAACTTCTCTGATACCACTTCTGTCACGACCCAAACCGATGAGTCGTGACGAGTGTCTGACCTCTAACGACCAAACACCCATATACTCGTATCTGAATCTTACTGGAGATCTAGGTCCCATACATGACTTAAACTGATCTCATAAATAGGCGACATCATGAACACTGAACAATCTGTATATACATAAACATGCTGAAAGAACAGTACAAGCCAGCTAGGCTACTACATATACTATACATAAAAGAATAGAAGCCGACAAGGCTACATTATCTGACTAATACATACAACTGTCTACAGACCTCTAATGGAATAAAAGCTGTAGAAAGGACGGGACAAGGGCCCCGTCATACCCATATACATATACATCTCAAAAGGGTGGCATACCAAAACTGACTGCAGCTCCGGATCAAATGGAGAGCACTGACCACATATATATACAAGAATCATGAATAAAATCTGAACTCATAAGCTGAAATGACTATCTGCATGTACTTGTATGAACTAGTATCTGTATATATCTGCGTAACTGACAATACCACTGTGGGCACATAATATGAATGCTCATGCCTATCAATGACGGTCATACATCTATATATATGTGCGTGTATAACGCCCGATATATGTGCGTGTATAACGCCTGTTTCTCTTCTCATATCATATCGGCCTGTCTGCGGCCATCATCATATACATTGTTGTGGTACTTGCAGCCTAATTCTCATATCATCATCATAGTGGTAATGTGTGTATAATGCCTATTTCTCTTCTCATACTCCACATATATCTATTATTCGCATATATAACGCCTTCTGGTCACGGGTCAATGTACATAGATATATAATGAATGTAATGCATGAATAACTGTATACATAGAACTGGCTACATAAGATTGGACCCATGAGCAGAAGGAACACTCATAAACGAGGTACATGAACATCAAAGACTGAAGTACTTCTAATGCTTCTAAGAGTAGAGTAATATGGAAGCTCGCTTACTCGCTTGTTGGCTCATATCATGGGATCATGCCAAAGGAAAGAAAGGATAGCCTTAACATACCTTGAAGTATACCCAATCGTCCAACTTCTACCTCTCGAACTTGCAAGTCTACAATTAAGATAACATAGGCCTTAATTAGACTGTTTACCTCGCTTACTAACCCTCCTCAAATACATATAGAGCTTAACGAATTATGGACAATATTCCCCTTGTGAGCTCAACAACCCTTCGACTCCCTATTCAATCTAACATCAACTACAATACCCACAACACAATGACAACATATATATATATATATATATATATATATATATATATCAAAATATAATTAAATCCATTTCCAATCATCTCTTAAAATAACCCCAAATCACTATATTACCCTTCATCAACTTACCACTTCCATAAGTATCCTCTCTCTACTTAAGATTACTAAAACTCTTGATAATCAACTTAAATATAAGGATAGAAATCATTTACATACCTTGAGGGGTCTAAATTTCCAAAGGTCAACTTCAACTCCAACCCCCTAGGCTTCACAACTTGAAGAAACCCTAGGAACAACCTTCTTCTTGACAGGCACGGGTTTACGGGCTCGAATCTTACCAAATCTCCACTAATAATGATGGAAAATATTGGGAGAAAAAATACTAGGGTTTTTCTGATTTGGAATGGAGGAAAATGAGAAATAAGGTCGTGAACCATATATTTATACTTGGAAGCCAAAAAGCTACAACGGTGAGGTTTGACGAGCGGGTCAACGACCCGTCGACTTGCTCCGTCGACCTGCGCCTGTAGATTTCCAACTGTGGAACCCTGTCGACGTCGTACAACGACGGTCCATCGACAATGACTGGTGCCTGCAGATTTTCTCAGATTCAGCTCAGGTCGCATTGATTTGATTCGCTCAACTTCTAATCCTGCAAATTGCAAGGAATACCTGCTGGTACCCTTGTACACGGGGCAAGACACTTTCTACCTCCAAACTCGGGCTTGGATTTCTATTCCAAAGGCATACCCGATTAGGAAACCATAGGTTCTACTATGACGCGAACGAGAAGCGTAACACAATACCCCTAAATATGTATAAACTATATATGCCCTCCAATAATAGTCTAAAGATATAAACCGTAACCTACCTCGAGGCCAAAAAAGAGCCACAAACCCATTAGGCACCCTAGTATTAAGGATCCGTACTATACGGTTGACCTTCAAATTCCAATGTGTGAGTATTTGCATGAACTGTTTATTTGGTGTTTATTTTCTTGAAAGATCTGTCATTTTTGCATATCATTTTAAAGAAAAG